>NC_089210.1:2731883-2866883 GCF_963930695.1 Labrus bergylta | reverse complement strand
ACAGCTAAATGCAATTCCACACTCCACGATATAGACTCATAGGATGATAGAGAGAATTCTCTCTGACCTGCAGCGATGACAGTGTCAGCTCCGATCCGTTGTATCGTCTCCTCCGTCACCGCCGTCCAGTCCAGCTCCTCCACACTGACAGCAGGAGCCGTCCGCTCCGTCAGTCCGTTCAGCTCCACGTTGTTCTGCAGTTTCTGCAGCACGCTGGGGTGACAGTCGCTGAAGACGAATCTGTTCGGGCCGCAGGAGCGACAGACGGTGATGCCGGTCAACCCCACGCCGCTGCCCAGCTCCAGAACCGTCCTGAACCAAACACAACAAGAGGAAGAGGAAGGTCATCAGAAAAAAATAGATGTTGGAGGGCACAGAGTGGGTTGTAGAAGTTGAATACCGGTCGGTGAAGGACTGCCGGTGATCCAGAGCCCACTCAGCCAGGTAGAGAGCTGCCTCCCAGGTCACCAGGCCGGTCGTCCCCTCTGAGATCAGAGCTACGTTCTCCAGCAGACTGACAGCGCCACCACTGGGCTGCAGGAGGAAAAACAGTTTATACTTCTGCCTACTCCTTTCTGGATGTGTAAATTGAACTAAAAGTGTTTGACGCTTATTTTTCAAATCAGTGTTTGTAGGTCAGTTTACTACAGCAGGCGTCACAGACTGGTTTCTCCATGTTTTATTTTGAAAAGCTAAAAAGGAACCCAGTCTTCATCACTGTAAGGGGCCTGGTTGTAGTTGAGTGAAAGGCGTTTGTTTGGTACCAGTAAGTAGCTTTTGTAGCACTCCGTCGTCTCTTCAGCTCCCACCACCTCAGCCAGCGCGTCGTACAGCTCGTCCAGAGGATCGCAGCCTGCCGCCTCCTGCTGCAGGGACACCACAGAAGAAGACTTTTCATTCATAATATATAGAAGGATGGGCCTGCTTTCCTTCATATTTAAGCATCTCCATGTTCAATTAAAATCAGGAAACACTTCTGTAGTGCAGATGAATAAATGCCCATCAGGCTTAGCTGTGACTGTAAGTGATATGACACACACACTAACCCGTTTGATAATCTCTGTGAGGAACAACCTCCTGAATCTGACTGATGGAGGAAACTTCTGGCACAGAGAGTGAAGACACGTCTGGGGGGAAAAAAAGACAATTTAATATGATTATTTATTTATTGAAATCAAGACTGTGCAATGAAGATACATCAATATAATGAGTGTGTGCTCTGCAGGCCTCCGTACCTGTTTCAGGATGGCTAAAATGAAGTCTGATGATTTGTTGCTTTCAAGGTCTTTTTCTAAAAACTGAAAATCAGAATTATATTAGTTTAAATTAGTTTAAACTGTATTATTCTGTGTTGCAGGAGGGTCAGATCTGTGCCGAACTACGCCGAAAAGTGCACAGACTGGTGAAATATTATCACTCATAATTTAACATGTGCATGTTCTGCAGGAAGACACTAAATCCCGGATATGCATTTATTTAAAAGGAGTTTGGCGTGAAGTTACCGCCAGGCAGCATCAAACTGAGTCATACTCACTGCCCAGGGAAACGAAACCAGACGAGACATCGCGAAGAAAGAAACCTGAAAGGTTCGTAAACTATCCGACATGTTTGTTATTTTACTGTCAGAGGTTTGTTTCCGCTCAGACTCATCCATCTTCAACGTGCTTCTGTTTACTGTGTCGTTACCCATAATGCACTGCGATCCTTGCTCGCTAGACCAACTTGGTAGTGTAGTTTTTTTCTTAAAAATCACCAAACAGACTTTCGTAGTAAAATAGACTTTTCAAAATAAAAGAGAGTCATAAAAAATAAAACTTATAAATACACCAGTATATAAATTATACAAATCTAAAAATAATTCACAAGATAATATAGGAGAGTGGTGTAGGCTATAGAATATATCAAATAAAGACAAACTCACAAAAATAAATAAAACTTGTGAAAGCGCTAAAGTAAAATAAAATAAAACAATTTAATTAAATTATATTTTTCTAGAAAATTAATAGTGAGCAGGAAACATGAAATCCCTTTAATTAATTAATTTTTATTTTTATATTAATCAGAAATTAAAATAAATAAACAAATTTAAATATCGTTATATTAAAAAGAAAATAGTAAAAAGAGGCATTGACTGTCCAGATAATCTGAAGCGTGTGTAAGATGCAGCATTATGAAGAAGTGTTTTTCAAACACTGATAATATTAGAGCAACCTGAAGTTTTAACATTCATAATAAAGGTTTTTCACCACCTTAGACTGTCGATGGTCACCACACAAACACAAAGAGAGTCGTTTAAAAAATCAGTACTAAAACACTGCATGGCCAAAGTCAACTTCTTCCACAATGAAGCAAAGACAAGACCAATAAAGATTTAAGATTTTTTTATTTACAGAAACATCTGTCAATGTGGAAAGCCTTGAATCATTCAAGATAATAAAACATCATTTGTGTCACTATTTTCAGTCTGTCTGGGGTTTTTTTTTCCCGCTCTTTTCTTGCTGTGTCACAGCAGGAGGAGATAAATGTTAACAGTTGGGCCAACTCCTCATTTAACAACAACTCTGACAGCAAAGGCACACACACGGGTGAGTAACACACAGGTTACTTTACTGACTATTATGATGATGATTATTATTATAGTAGGAGTAGTCTCTTAGTTAGAGATTCTTATCTAGGCCTATGTGTCATTATGAATTTATAATAAGTCAATCTTTATTTTAAAGTTAGTTCTGACTTTATTATTTTCAGTAAGAAAAAAAGACTGAGTTTATAAAACATATGAAATGTTGGCTGCATGAATTTACTAACAATTAACTGATGTAATTTAAATAAATTAATAAATCATTTAAGAAGGCTCTAAACCCTGTACCTTTATTTACCTATAGTGTACCTTTGCCATTTACAGAACTGTTTTGAGATTGTAGTTTTGTCTTAAATCCATCATAAAGAACTCGTTTTTATTTGGATGATTAAACAGAAAGTTTAAGGTTGACAGATTACATATTAAGTGAATTTAAAATAAGAGTCTTCACTATCCCCAAGTGATCAAATCAAGGAATTGCAAGACAACATTTTGCATTAATGGAAAACATATACCTTTTTTAATCAACCCAACCAAACATTAAATGTCAATTGACAATTGCAGGGAGCTGACAAAATGACAATTATTTTGTCAATTTAATTGATTAAATGTATTTGTATGTATATATTCTGTATGTTTATACATGCATACTTTTCTGTTTCGTATGCAAACTGTTGAATTCACTGTAGGAATTTTGTTCAATAAAGTATATTTTTTAAAAGCATTATTTTTTATACACATTAAAATATGCAATTATTTGTAACTACTTTCTTTTATTTTCTTAGTCTACTGATTATGAATGGAAATTCATTTTTTCCTAAGTGAAATTGTAACATAAACTGCTGTTGGTCAAACACAGTCCACGAACATTATTGGTGTGAACAGTGTTAAAAATGTGTCTTTGTAGTAAACGGTTCAATATGATCAAAGCAGCGTCTCAACCTCATTAAAGTCCGGGTGAATAATTCAACTGAACTGACTAAATATATAATTCAAGTGAATGGATGAGAAATACCAGAAATATAATACTGGTCCAAACTGTTTAGATTTGATATGCCATCGTCCAACATAAAATTACATTTTCCACTTTATTTTGGAAGTCACATAAGCGGAAACAAACTTAACTTGTGTTTCTACCCGGATAATTTAATTTAACGGACTGTCAACAAAAAAGATGGCGCCGCTCGCTACCTAGCTTCACCCAACTCTGCGGAATAAATGGAAGAAGAACGCTTTTGTTTGAATTAAGATTGACGGTAAATAATATATTTTACACACATTTATTCCGTGTTAACTTTAGCATTTTGACCGTGTTTATTCTCCGCTGAATTATTTCTTTGTTTTCGAGTAATCTGAAACTTTCAGTGTGAAATGACGATGAACTTGAAACAGGTTTCAGATTTAATCAACTCGGTTTGACTGATTTAAATAAACGTATTCAGTCTTATTTTATCTCTTTATTATGACTAACTCTCCCGTGTTTCCCGCTGACTCTACAGCTAACCTACTTTCCTTTAGTCTGCTGATTGAAATCTCAGCCGTCGATGACAGTGCGGCCCCGGGGGGGCTTTTATGTTGCCATGACAACAGGCTGCCAACTCAATACGTGAAGGGCATTAAAGGAGGTCAACCGACTAGTCCCGACTCCCTTTGTTCACCAGAGCAGCTTTATTGAACATTTCTATTGGGTGGGACATTAACAAGTTATTCTGACCTACAAAGGAAAATGACTTTAAAGTCTTTTTGTTGTGCAGCCAAATGAGTAGCAGGCTGAATGTTGGAAATGTGGCATTTCTTTGTCTTTTTAATGAGGTTATTAATGTACATAAAAAATATTTAGCTCAAGCATGACCTTTGACCCTTATTTTGGAAGCTAAGGTACTCTGCCTTTGCGTTGCCTGTACAATAATAACGGGGTCATGCCAAGGCTAAAGGCAGAAACTTCCATTTGATCCTCTATTTCACTTGTTAAAATAACACAACCAAACACTATTTCTTTGCTACACTTTAGTCACGCTACCGTGTGTGTGTCAGAAGTGCTTGATGACAGATATTAAAACAAACTTAAGTCCACTGCAGTAAAACAGTATCTTCACTTTGATCCGCAGTGAAACAAAGGCAGAGACCCTGATGAGTGAAGGGACTGGACTCTGTCTGGGTTTCTCGAGGGCTTTTGGAAGTTAAGGCAAATACAGCCTACTATTTTCTCAACAAAACAAAAAAAAAAACTACACAATTGACTCAAGATATTTGTCCACGTAATAAAGCACATTTGTAATGTTCCAAAAATGACAAAAACTCATTTAAAAAATTTGAAGTTACTGCCTTTTGCCTTTGTAGGGCAGTGTAGTCCAACACTATTCAAGGTCTCATTTCCAGTTGTGATGGCTTCATAATGTCAAATATGTGCTTGTTTATGGAACATTTAAGCATGTGGCTCAGTTGGTAGAGTCGTCGCCTCTCAACCGCAAGGTCAAGGGTTCAATCCCCAGCTGAGCAACGTGTCCTTGGGCAAGACACTTAACCCTGAATTGCTTCAGTGGCGGTGTATGAATGGAATTAGTTACTTCTGATGATACTATATAGCTATCATTACCATCAGTGTGTGAAAGGGTATGCATGGGTGGGTGTGACAGGCAGTGTAAAAACGCTTTGAGTAGTCGGAGGAGTACTTAGGCAGAGCATGCAAGTCATCTCCTATCATGAGATAACAGAAATAATGCCACAGACATAAGAGAGGTACAGCCATCAACATGAATCCATTCTATGACCTTATTTTAACATGTTGCCAAAACAGATCCCATCTCTCTGCCATCTTTCTACCCAACATGTTTCCCAACATGTTTTCATATGAAGAGATCTTAACCATTTTGTCAGTCCATTCCTTCACAGTGGGGCGCCTGGGGTCCTTCCAATTTCGCCGTATAATTCTCGCGGCTGTGATAAATCCAACCTTTAAAATGCTAAATTTGGGATTTGTTACGTTAGGCACCAATGACTTGTCACAAAGGAGGCAAAGCCTTGGGTGCACTGGGAGAGTGACACCAATCCAATCCCCCAGTATCTCCAAAATACTACACCAAAATGGATGCACCATAGCACATTCCCAGATCATATGTTAATCATTTGTCGTGGTTTTCACTTTTACCGTCTGAAGCTGCGACCTGCGGCTCCGGTTGTTCCCCGCTCTCTCGCCCCGGTTTCCAGAAACAGACCAACAGGTTGTTTGATTTGGTCATATTTTGGATGAATTGATAACAACACCAGGTGTTTTTCTGTTCTGTCCAGCAGATGTGGAGACAGACTAACTTTGTTTTTTTTTTAATTCTTTGTTTGTTTCTCAGGTAATCCGAGCTGCTGGAGGCCGAACACTGAGCTGCAGTGAAATCATGGTGCTGAAGATCTTCTTCCCGCAGTGCTGTAACCGGGCGGACAGCGGGCTGCTGGTCGGACGCTGGATCCCTGGTCATGACTCGGCCGTAGTGTTGGCTGTAATCCACTACCCGTTCATTCCAGGACAGGTCAAACAGTACATCCAGCAGGTGAGGGCAGCACTCCTTTGTGCTCTCTATGGCACTAGGACAGGGTTACATTTAGTCTTACTGTCTTTTGATTGATTCTCTGAAACATAAGTACTTAAGTGTGTCAAGATTCCTCAAGGACATTGGTTGAAAAAATGCCTGAAACCCTTAATTTAACCTTTTCCCCAAGTTGCTAATTGTATCCTGATCTACACAAATTAAATTGGCATTTCATCGTGCAAAGATTTCTGCAACATTAACCAACATTTAAAAAGTTAAAGCCCACCCAAAAAGGAACTGCTTTGTTGATGAATAGGAGTTGAAAGTCTTTCCCCCCCCCGCCTCCTCAGGTGCAGGCTCAGAGTGGGGTGGAGCTGTCGGTGCTAGGCTCGTGGAGTTTACCTAAAGAGGGTCAGGAGGGGATGGAGAGCTTCCTCAGAGACCTCAGCACCATCTTCCCTCAGGAACGCTGGCTCCAGATCAAGCGCAAGCTCGGCAAGACGGGTTTCACCTGCCAGATTCTCAACCGGGGTCAGAGAACCTCAGACTTCTATTCATTGGGTTTATACAGAAGAACTGGAAATAAGACAAACTGCTTAGTTTATTATGTTTAAATGCTTAATGAACCCCAGGAGGACTTTTTGTTAAAAACGCTTTTCAAATGAAGCATTTCAGGATTTTAAACTTTTTTTTCTTTGTTACAACCAGATGGGAAGTCATCTCAACCAGACAGTATAAAGAAAACGAAGAAGGAGAAACCGAAGGTTGAGGAGGAGGAGGACCAACTGGTTCAAGGTGAAAAAGAAGAGAAAGAGCAGGAAGAGGTAGAAGAGGAGGAGGAGGAGGAGGAGGGAGAGAAGGTGATCTTTGTCCACTACGAGCAGAGGAAGGTGATGCTGTCGCAGCTTCACCCCGTCGAGAATGGCGTTCCAGACCCCAAAACTGAACTGCCATCTGAGCTCAGACAGGTACGAGGTGGAGGAGACCGTGAGAAAAAAACAGGGCTGATTCTCTTTGAAGTTCTGTCTGCTGATTTTAATGAGTTCACAAATGAAAGCTGCTGATTTAGACTGAAGGAGGTAATGATTGTACATGTATGTGTTGAGTGTCTTAAAATTAGATTTGTATATCTAAATTAGTTAGTGTAAAAAGCTCTATCTTTGTATTTCTTTCTTCTCAGACTGTTGAGTTACTTTGTTGAGGGTCTTTTTTCATAAATATGTTCAAAATATGACATCAAACCAAAGGCTTGAAAGCAGCTCAGGTGGATATAAACGGGTAGTCATGTTTGTCTCCTCTTCATCGGTGCAGATGTTTCAGACGGTGGCCGGCAGCCAGGCGCTGTTCTTTTTGGACCGATACGACGACGGGCCGCTGAAGTCGACACACTGGCAGTCTGACGGTCGAGAGGCCAGCATCATCGTGGAGCTGCTCAAACAGGCCTCCGTACCGTTCTGCATGCTCATCAGCTGGCTGCTCTCCATATGGACCTGGATCTGCAACATGCGGTGAGACGAACAAAGAGCATGCATAACGCAGGAGAAATCCTTTACGATGATCTAGAAAAATATTAAATATGAAACACATTTGATCTTCAGGATCTTCAGTCTTTATCCGCTCCGGTTCCTGTCCAGTAAGCTGTCCACCTGCGTCCAGCTCAGCTACAGGACCCAACACATGAGGACACTCAGCTCGGCAAAACCAGCCGCAGGACACACCGAGTTCATGAGGTAAACGTTTGTAAAAGCAGCCGAGAATCTCCCAGATGTTGGGGCCTTGTCTTTGCGTTTGTGTTTCCTCTGAGCGTAGCCTTCATGCTTGTGTCTGATTCGCAGAAAAGCCAACATCGTGGTGTCGTTCTTGATCGACGTGGCGCTCGGTATGCTGCTCATCTGGTGGCTCTACAGAGACAACCACATCAGCACGTTAGCCAACGCACTGGTGCCTGCAGCTGATGTGAGTGTGTGTTTGTGTGTGTCTGTTTTTTATCAGCTGAGATTTAAAAAAAAAAAAAAAAAAAGCAAATCTAAAAAAAGTTTCTTCATTGTCTTGTTGATCTCTTGTGATTCATCCTCAGCATGTGGCTAAAGAGCTGGAGGAGCTGCTGCAGTGGCTGATGGGAGCTCCTGCAGGGCTGAAGATGAACCGGGCCCTGGACCAGGTCCTGGGTCGCTTCTTTCTCTACCACATTCACCTGTGGATCAGTAAGTCCCAACACAAATCCTCAGAGCTTTATGTAGTACAGAAACCTTTTTAAAATGTACATCTGAACGTTTTACATTCTACAATAAAACAAGACAGAAAAACATCATCACCTCCGTCAGACTTTGAGTCATCCTTGTTTTCCGTGCAGGCTACATCCACCTCATGTCTCCCTTCATCGAGGGGATCCTGTGGTACGGAGGCCTCTCAGCCTGCCTGGGCCTGACCTTTGCCCTCTCGCTGCTCTCTGACATGGTCGCCCTGCTCACCTTCCACATCTACTGCTTCTACGTCTACGGAGCCAGGTGAGACATTTCAAACTTTAAAAGACAGCAAATCAATAAACAGCATGGGTCATCTCGAGGACGTTTCACTGAGCAGGTCTTTATAAGGCCCAGACCTCCTTTGTACCCACATCTGGAAGAACTGCTATTTACATGGATCTTGCTCACAGCTGATCACAGCAAGTCTTCTGTTTCATGTCTTGTGGTCTTAGTGAGGAACAGTAGGATCAGCGTCCTCCTTTTAATCCCTGCAGGGGGCGTCTTTCTCCAACCTTTTTTTTTTATCAGTGGCTACTTCCTTCAGACGTTGTTATCACTGCTTCATATTCTTCAATAAGCTCTTTGAGTGTCAGTGGTTAAGTGCAGAAGGAGACACAGGAGAGGAAGCAGCGCTCATCCTTTTTGAGTCGCTTGTCAACCTGCTGGAAGTTGTGATTCTTTGTTTTGGGATTGGACAAAAGGTCAGGAGATCTTAAAAAAACATTCAGAATCATGCCAAATGTCACAGCATGCTTCGAGCTAAAGTGGTGGAAGGAAGGACCAACCACAAGTGTTGCCAACTTATAAGGGAAATAAGTGTTTATTTTATTTATTTATTTATTTTTTAAGATTTCTTTTGGGGCTTTTTATGCCTTTATTTCAGAGATAGGGCAGTGGATAGAGTCAGAAATTAGTGAGAGAGAGAGAGAGAGATGAATGACATGCAGCAAAAGAGCCACAGGTCAGACTCGAACCCGGACTGCCTGCTTAGCAGCCCGGGATCAAATTTAGTGTTTTTGTAAATGGAATCTAGTTTCAACTTTTAGGATTAAAAAAGATTGTGCTCTTTTTTTCATGTTGAGTCCTTCTTAGGATGCAGGAACATATACATTTGGTTGTCCTCTTAAACAATGAGGTTTGAGTTGCCTCTCAGGTTCACTCACCTGCTCTGTGTTCAGTTATATTTCTAACCACGATGACTCATGGCTGCAGGTCTCTGTCGAAGCATGAACACTGCGATCACGGTCTTGAATGTTGGAGGAGAACGGATTGACTAAATTATGCATCCGCTCTAAAGATAGCTTGGCATCGCTCGGTGTATAATGAAATATTACCCACTCTCCTGGTTTACATATTTATGCTCTGACAGCTTTTTGGAACATGTCGAATGTGTGTTTGAATCCAGTCAGAGAAAAAAAAACTCTGTGAGGGTTTCTTATTCAATCTGTACGCTGTGACCTCACAGTTTCTCAGGTTCAGGTTCTTTTTGACAGAGAATTGAGAATGAGATGTAGGAAAGAGCTCTCGCTGTCGGAAAAATAAGGCTAGAATGTACTGAAGACACAAAAAGCTGACTCCAACATGTCATCAGTATTTCTCAGGATGTGGTGAAAATTTTCATAATTTTACTTACTCTTATCCCAAGACCAGAGTGCTCCAAGAGACCAAGACCAGGACCATAAATATCACTGAAATATCATCATCTTGTGTGCAGCGGGTAGCACCGTAGCCCCGGGAAGATTGTGGCCGTAAACCGAGGGATAAAAATCTAATTATGAATGAATTGAAGATAATCATTCTTTTAGAAAGAGCCGTTTTCCTTCTAATCACAGTGATGATGAAAATGAACCTGTCAGTGGTGGTCTTGCCCGGTCTTGATTTAAAACCCAGAGTCCGCCCAGTCTGAGACCGAGACAAGAGCGAGTCAAAATGCTTTCAATTCCAAGATGAGTCCGAGACCTTCAAAAAGCTGACGGTTATTAAGAGTTGGTTTAAGTTTTTCTTTTTCTCTCTGTGTGTCCGTCAGGCTGTACTGTCTGAAGATCTACGGCCTCTCGTCTCTCTGGAGGCTCTTCAGAGGCAAGAAGTGGAACGTCCTGCGGCAGAGGGTGGACTCCTGCTCCTATGACCTGGACCAGGTAACAAACACACACACACACACACACACACACACACACACACACACACACACACACACACACTCTCACATGTCATCATCAGAGGGATGCAGGTGTTAACTGTGAGAGTGTTTTTGTCGTTGCAGCTCTTCATTGGAACGCTGCTGTTCACCGTCCTGCTGTTTCTGCTTCCCACCACGGCGCTCTACTACCTGGTCTTCACTCTGGTAAGACGAGTCACCTTCTAGCCACAAATGGATATATTTATCAACACAACTATACAGGTCGTTTTGCAAATCGACTTAAATCAGTAAAGGCTCCTAAAGTGACACATTTCTTTGATCTAAGTGACAAAAAGTAATCAGGACTGACGACTGAAAAAGATTCTGATGCTAGAAAAGTGTCTAGACTTTCAGGAGTGGTTTGAAAAATGTTTGTGGATTTAAAAAAAAAGTAATCTGTCCATGTTGAAGATTTCTCACAACAGGAATCTGTCAAAATAATTTTGAATTATCAGTTAAAACTTGCCGACCTTCTTCAAAATCTCCTCTGTGTGTGTGTTTTATAGTCATCATTTAATTCAGGGTGTGAGATCCCTTTAAAAAGATTACAACACGTTTGCTGCATTAATTTATTTATTGAGTTTATTGCATTAACAGGTTGGATGCTATATAACGATCTTGTCACAGAGCATGACTCTGAGGTGTCATGTGTAGGGTGTGTTTGTTTTCAACGCCTGTACGTCCCTGTGTTGTGCAGTTGCGTCTGGTGGTGGTGCTGTTCCAGGGCGTCCTCCACCTCAGCGTGGACTTCATCAACTCCTTCCCTCTGTTCGCCGTGGGCCTCCGAGTCTTCCGCTCCTACAGACTGGCAGGTACATCACCTTTAATCACCGGTCATCCCGTCTCTCTTATTAAACTGTAAATTAATAAATTAAGAACAGTTACAGATGAATCAGTTCCTCAAAACAGAAGAAGTTCGTTTTTTTCAAAGTTTGACGCTAACTACTCATGACTACAGGTTTCTTAAAACATTGCCTTTAATGTACCAGAAATAAAAGTTGCTTATTGCTGGATGAATGGACGGATGGCTTCATGAAACATTGTACAAAGTCCAGTCCCGACCTCTTTTACAACGTGTGTGATGCGATCATTACAGAGGGAGTGAAGTTCAGAGTTCTGTGTGAGGAGCCGGGGACCGCCCTTCACCTGATGATGGAGGTATGATGTCACACTCTGTTGCTGTTTAAAGATCACCATGGTAACTGTACTGGTTTCCTTTAATTAGTCTCCCATCCAGTGAATAAACTCTTTGGGGAGCTTTTCATCTTTGCACCTAAAGACAGGAAGTGAAGCATTACACCAGGGTGAATGTAACTGTGATGGATTTGTTCATTTGAATCAAATTACAAACTAATAACAAAACTCTCTCTTCTTGAAATCTTGTTATCTAACTCTGCGGCTGAAGCTGACGGCCTGTTTGTTTCTAAAACTGCTTTAAATCAAATAAAAAGTGTGAATAGATGAAGGTACATTTAAAGTCCCTCCTCCTTTAAAAAAAATGTGATTTTACTTTGAGGTTTGAGCGTGAAGTTTGTTTTCATATTCCTCCGTCAAAAGGCGCACAAAGTTTCTTTCAGGTCATTTTTTTGATCTGAGTGAAACGACGGGATGAACCTGAAAGATTTAAAACATCATCACAGCTAGTTTGAATCATCATCAAGTATTAAACTCTCACTCGCAGCTTGATGTGGAAACCTGAAGCTTCCAACTGTAGGGACTTGGGTTGGGAACCGGTTCAAGTCCCGATGCAGACCTAAACATGGAAGTTTGGTCCGGTAGCTGGAAGTGTGCCAGGTCACTTCCTGAGTGCTGCCGAGGTTTCCCCTTGAGCAAGGCAGTGAAACCGATCATACAGAAACACAGTATCGAATTCAAAACATTACAAAGCACTGACTGGTTTGGCACCACAACATCGTTCTGCCTTTCTCACTGACTACAGCCCGATCAGATCCCTCAGATCAGCGGGTATGAATTGACCTACAGTCAAAACTAAATCAGGTGAAGGTGCATTTAGTCACTCGTCATTCAGTGGAACAAACTGTCGACTGACTAAAGGTCTGTGGAAAGTTTAGAATAGGAACAGAGTAAGCAGTAATAAAAATCACTAAATATGTACATCAGAAAATAAGTAGGACGTTTACAGAGGCCAGTTGTTGTTGACATGTTGCACTTGTGTCTGTGAGTAATTTATTCAGAAGTCTTCTGTGTGTTTCCTTCCTCAGATTAACCCTCTGAAGGGCAGCACTGTGGTTCAGACGTACCGTACCCCGACCTACAGCTGCTACCCCAAAGACTCGTGGGGCGCCCTGGTGAAGAAGCTGTTTGTCGGGGAGCTGATTTACCCCTGGAGACACAAAACCACCAAGACTGACTGAGAGAACTCAGCATCAAGTGTGGGTGTGAGAGAGAGAGAGAGAAAGAGAGGGAACGGCGGAAAGGGAAGTGACTGAATAAATAATAAGGTGGAGGCGGACTGACGGAGGGTAAGAGGGGGGACAAGGGAAGCGAGGTCGAATTAAGTAGCAGGATCTTTGAGCTGCGCTGCTTTCATGTAAGATGAATGACTCAGAAAAGTTTGAAGCTGCTGAGTCAGCACATTTTTTCGTTTGATCAGGTGTTTTCTGATCAGGTCGGAAGAAGAACAACAAAAATGTGTCAAGTGTTTTTAGAGCTCGACGAACCTAAAAAAACCACGTCCAGTAGTCACGTCCAGCTGCTGTTAAAATACCTGTCAACGTTAAAATACTTAGAGTACATGAACACCATCATTATGAGCAGTACTTAACGCTTATAAACACACTCCTCCAGAAAGGAAACAACACTAAGGGACCAAGACGATTCTTTTCTTTCTGTGTTTGAATGTTAGACACAAAGATCCGATATTACAAAGAGTTGTAAAATCAGACTTAGTATTCACACACCTCAAGGTCAACTGCAGAGGTCAAGTCCTTAGACAGTATTTGGTATTTATGTATTAACTGCACTGACCATGTGAATAGTTGTAACTTTTAGATTTTATATTATTATTATTATTATAAATTAACTAGAATCTACTTGAAATGGTACAAGCTGGAAAAATAGTTTTAAATTGTTTTTTTGTGAAAAAACCTTTTGTAATCGTTCTTTTTGATTAAAATTAGTTAATTTAGTATTGGAACATGCCGATCACTTGACGGCAAATTTATAATAATATTAATTTTATTGATATAACACCTTTTTAAAAACAGGTGTTTACAAAGTGCTTTGACAGACAAACAGTGACAGGAAGTCAGGACAACAACAGGATGGGCGTCAAACAGTGAAGCCAACAAAGAGAGTTCAAATACATTACACATTATTATTTTTATTATTTCACCAGGAAAATATTCTTGTTGAGATTGTACTACAAAATTAGATTCAAGATCTCCTTTTCTAGAGAGTCCTGGCCAAGAGAGCTGCATAAAAGTGTCAGATATTTTATCTATCAGAAGCATTAAGCAGAGAAACATGTGGTTAAATGATCCTTTATCTTATTTTAACACCAGTTGAGGTGCAGGTAGATCATTTGGCTCTTAATAAATTAGCCATCAGTGATTTGTGTCCTCCAGTACTCTCTTTGGATCCTGCCTGTCTGAAGGAGTCTCTTTGGTCCTTCTCTAAGAGCACCGACCTCCACTTGTGGACGGGCTGATGCGCAAGAGTTTCCTCATTTAGGTTCATGCGTTGCCATATTGTCATAAGTAGACTGGAAGCTATTTACCTCTGACAGACTGTTACAGAGAGAGGAACAGTCCTGCCATGCCGCTGGCTGCATTATGTCATGTTTTCGTCCTTTATTTTAATACATGTGCCTCTTTATTTCTTTTTAAATCCTTTAATTCTTTATAACAGTCTCAGTTAGATGTTTCTGGTCTTTGTGTTGTGTTAGTCTAAACTCTTCATGACCAATCCCTGTACTTGACAAACGAAGAAGAAACTGTGATTCAATGTGTGTTTTTTAAATCAGGATAAGGAAGCAGGTGTAGCTTTTATCCAACATGTCAGATTGTTAATTAATTGTGAATTATTCTCGTTTTATTTTACCTAAATCTTAACACATGGGTCTGTATCATCATTTAAACAAAATTCTGTTTTTCTCAACTGTGAAATCTTTCTTTTAACTTTTATTAACCTTTGATTGATTTATCATTTCCATTTGATCTGTCCTAAATGTTAAGATGCCATTTAATAAAATTCACACATATTTAAGTACTTGTGACTCTTCTTTGCAGATGAATAGTTTATTAAAAAACAATTATTCAAAGTGAAATCATGTCAGAGGAACCAAACTTGGAGCTTCAACATAAAAAAAATCAGGTCAATTGCACATTTATTTCAAATCCACTGATCAAAATAAGAAGAATGAAATTGACCTTTGACTGCTGCAGCATGCATGTAGATGTTATCAGTGATGTTGTTATCAGTAGCACAATGGAACATATGTTTCTGCAGTTTCAGAGTTGTTTATTGCTTGTTTAAAGACTTTTCCAGTGCATGCTCCAAAGAGATGTGAGGGAAATTCTGATATTTTACACAACCTGTTATTACTGAAAATGTGCTCTACTCATCATATTACCTTTTAGCTGCCTGTCAAGCTGATGTCTGTATGTTTCATTCATTATGTGAGTTGGCGTTGATCAGCAGGTTGTTCTGGCACAGCTTACCAGCCGGGTGAGTCATGGTGTTACACAAACAGATTAGACACATAATAGCAACAAATACACACAACTGTACGTCACACAGCTTATTAATATTTATATCTCCCACATGCTATGATAAATGGCTTAAGAAGACGTTTTCTTTCTTCCACAAATCAGTTTGATGATTCAAAATAAGTAATTATTATCTGACATGTGAAATTGAAAGTGGTTATGCCAAAAAATATGTCTGTATTGTTTGAAGAGACGGTCCAGTATTTCAGGAATAACAGAATGATGTGTTGATTTACTTTGTGTCTCTCATAATTGGGATATTTAATTAAAAAGGGTTCTCTATGACTGCAAGTCAAAAAAAATCCCCACAAAATAACATATTTTTTAATTCACTTAAGGCCCAAAACGTCATTATTTTAATTATAATCAACAACTAAATTTAAAAGCTTTAATCTAATCATGTTCTTTGGACGTGAAAATAAGTATTTGTCTTTGTTCTGGAGCTATTCAGTGAGAGAAATGCATCATCTTTGTTGTTCATGTTCCCCTTGCCATCTGCGTGTTGTTTACAGCAAATGTTGACGGACGTTTTGTTCCGCCAGTGCTTGGCATTTCGTGAGTCACGGTGGACACATCGTCCAATCGCTGAGTCGGGGGGGCGGGGCGTGGAGTCAGAGGGCGGGAACAGAGAGAGAGAGGGGCGACTGTGGGCAGCAGCCGATCTGTCAGCAGTGTTGTTGTGCGGCGTTGAGGAGCCACAGCTGTGATTATAAGTGGATATTATGGAGAAAATTGGAACGATTACCGATCGAGATCAGTGAGTACATCCACAGAGACTTGGACTGGACGCAAAAAGCACCGCGGAAAATACCGTTGTCTTCTGGATACGACCGATACGACGCGTTGAAGTTACGGGAATCTTTGTCACCCGGACTGAACGAAGACAAGGGGGCCTCAGATTACACGGATGTCCGTTGAAGTTGAAACACCAGCTAAGTTAGCACTTAGCTTCCTTTTAAGTATTTATTCTATATCCATTTAGTCGGAAGTTTCCCTGCAATATTATATCTAACTGTGTGTTGCGTGGCATTACGCACAACCACAAACAGCGGCTTTAGATAATTATCTCCGCTGGTACCAGTAGCACTTGCTATGCTAACTGGCTAGCTAGCTACCTGGCAGGGCTAGCTCGTTGTTCCTCTGCTAAATTCAGCCAGCAAGCTTCTTTTAATGGAAAACAAAACACATTCAAGCTTTGTTAGTTGACTTGCTTGCCAAAAAAAGCATCACATCATAAATATACATGCTCAAATCTGTATTAAACCCACTTGGATTATTATAATCACCACACCAGGCAATAAGCATGTTCTTCTTTCCTACATGGACTTTGTTGGAGCCAGCCACAGATGTAGTTACATTTTGAATGTCTTTGCTCTTAATCCTTAATAGATTATTAATCTGTCACTAAGATTAAGGTGTTTTGTTTTGTTTTGTTTTTTTAACTCAAGACCAAACTTTAACCTCAGAGTTGTTGTGGTTTCACATCTCTATAAACTGACAGTCTGAGTGTTTGCAGAAGTTTTGTGCACCACTGAGTACCAAACTATTTTCAATTTCAGCTATAAGGATTTTTTTGCTCTTTGCCTGGATTTTTGGAACAAAATGTGTTTTTCAAGACGGACATTCCTTTGATTCTGTGTCTTTTTTTAACCCCCCCCCCCCAGTCTGTAAACTCCCTACTTTATTGGTAGATTGTTAAAGTTACCTGCCACACAAGGACGGTATGCTCTTGGACCCTGATTCAGCAACTTCATGGCACAACAAACTTAACCTTTGTTTTGGATCAAGTGAGTAACGTAACACACAAGAGGGGTTGGTTTGCTGGTTACCCATCCTTGACACGATGGGCAGCCAGGGCAGCCCGGTGAAAAGCTACGACTACCTGCTCAAGTTCCTCCTGGTCGGAGACAGCGATGTGGGCAAAGGAGAGATCCTGGACAGCCTGCAGGATGGATCAGCCGAGTCACCATATGCATACAGTAGTGGTGAGTCACTCTTTTCTCAGCTGATTGGGATCAGTTGCCTCTGTTTTGCCCCTCTTTTCATGATCAGCTCCATGTGTTATGTCATGTTTGCTCGTCACAAAAGTCCTGAAAATACTAGCTGCTCCTTTTGTTGTGTGGCACTCTGGAGACTACACAATGAACCCTGTGACACTCATCACATACAGCATTCATACAGTCACACAGTCATGACTGTATGTACATTGTTGTTGAGGTAGTGGGAAGTATGTCTCTATGAACAATAGTTTTCATGACCTCATCGTCTAAAATGAGGCAACGTGTTGGACCTGTACTTTAAACACTGAATATTTTCCAAACAACATCATCACCACCAGCGTGAAGCAGACTTCTTTCCTTAAAGAACTCGTTTTTAAACTTTTTTTTAAACATGATTTATAAATTCCCAGTAGGTTAAAACTGAACTAACTCCACTGGAATGGCATCTGGCAAAACAGGCTGCAATGACCGCAGCATAATCCTTTAAAGTAAATGTTATCAAAGTATGTTACAAAGATTTTTTTGCCACTGACCGAAGTTTTACAGAGATAGACCTTTCAATGGCTGCCATTTGAAGCAATCTACAGGAGGATTTCCTTCACTTTTTCTATCTAAATCATTTACACCCCAAAACAGGAATATTGTATTTCTCCATAACAGTTCCACCAGTGTACAGATGTTGGCCAGTAAAGATAGAACAGTGCAAACCTAACAAGCAATATTCTTTGGTACTTTTAAGACATGAATGCACATGTATTCCGGCTTAAGGCTGCTTAGCTATAGATGCAAATGTTTGCTCCATCCCCATGAGAAATTGATTTGAACATAACTAAGGTTAATTGAATTATAACGATATTTCTAAGTGGTTGTCATTTGCAACTTCAGAGTAGGTCCATTAAAACAACAGCATGCTGTGAGGGGGGGGAGGCTGATGGAGCTGTTCCCAGTCTGATGATGTCTCCCTGGGTGTAGGAGCTCAGATCACCTGGCTCTCCTGCTGCCATTGCTCCGGGGCTGAGAGCCTCTATGTGATCACTGCCTGCTGCTGCAGTGAGCTGGTGGGCTGTGGCTGCTGTAACACATGTACCCACAATCTCCAACTTCTATAAAAGGGAAGCCTGAGAACAGGATCGGATAGAAAACAGCAGAGCAGTTTTTTAATTTGTTGTAGTCCCTTTGATACAAATGATTCATACATTACTGTTGGATGTTGTGATCTTAATCTTCCTTTCAGGTAAGAATCAGTTAATTACAGTTCATTCACAAAACAAGGCATGATGCAGCAGTCTGTTTCTTTATGTTCAGCGTCAAGAAACCTCAATCTCTACATGGCTTTGTCTTTATAAATAGCACATTGCTGCAGCGAATATACAAGCGGCTCTCCCTTTTTTTGCTCCCCCTTTTCCCTTGTTTCTTTAAATAATTAAATTACTCGCTTGAACTGCATTTCCCCCAACGGAAAAGAAGGAATAATTCATGTAAAAATGTAACAACAGCCTTGTGGGTCGGAGTAAATCAATCACCGTTTGGTTTGGTTTTTACAAAAACTGATACACGTTATGTACACTTTATTACAATATGTGTTATTGTTGTTGGGTATGTTGAAAAAAGTATCTCTGTTGTGAAAGCTTCATTACAATGCCATCAAAAAATGCAGAAATAATTCTCACTGTTGCTGCCAATTTCCACATAATCTGTGAACGCCACGGTCTGTCAGTGCGCAGCAAGTGTCATGGTCCGTCTACAGAGCCTCGTTCAAATACACTGCGAGTCCTTTTTCGACGACGCACGCTGCACACACACAACTCCTCGGACAGGAAGTCAGACAAGAAACCACACAGAGTGTCCGGTCAATTTTAAAATAAAACAAAATGTACAGACGCATTATCATATTTTTCACAACTTTATCAACATAACATCAAAACAGACACCAAACGAACAAGAGCAAATCTTAGAGTCTGATTTGCAATAATTTCAGCAATATCTGTTTAGATATCACAGGGTTATTTATAACTATGTTCAGCTATCACATTTCTGAATAAACCCTGAATCACTGGCGTCCTTCTGGTCCTGCTGAAATAGGGTAGTTGTCAGGAAACATTAATAGAGCGCATAGCCGGACAGAAAGGATGAGAGTGCATCCATTACAAGCATGTGATTAGACTCTCCTTCACTTTAGTCCACTTGGGATAAAAGCTGCTGCACGGTTGCTAATATTTGAAATGTAAAATGTGCTCATGAATTACATGTGTGCTTATGTTTTCCTCATGGAAATGATCCTGGTCAGAGATGCCATAAGTATCCATTTAGTTTGTGAGATGAAGCAGATTTCCATCTTCTTCCCTGAGGATGAAAGAAGTTCATGAAAAATACATCAGTCAGCAGAATGACCCCTTTTCACCAGTGCTTATCACACGAGGAAATCGACTAAAGGGTGGTGCTGCCTGTTGGTATTTCTCAGCAGTATGAAGACCCCGGACGGTCATGAGTGTTTTCAGACTGCCCTGTGCAAACTGTTTGATTGCAGCAGGTAAATGATTCAGAGAGGAGGTCATTGCTACAATTAAGAAATGTTTTAAAAGGAGGTGTTCGCACAGCCAACCATCTCATGAAGAAGGTGTGCAGACCATAAAACTGTCACATTTAAAAAGAAAAAATCCTGCACTACTCTTGCTCAGCATCACCAATTCATCAGAAAAGATCTCAACATTTTGTTTCGCTCTCTCTGAACCTTTGTTAAGTCGGTTCCCACAATGTCGAGCAAGAGTAGTGTGCAGGAGTTTTCTTTTTGTCATACATCAATATTTATTAAGAAATAAGAAGTTGTGAGCAGAATCAGGATGCAACAATACACTCGACTCATGATGCAATGCGATTCATGATGCTTGGGTCATGATTAGGGTCCGGTATCGGTCAGGTTTTTTTTACGATACTAGTGCTAAATAGATACTCTTAAAACCGTGTTGGTGCCTAAACGGGGCCTGAAACAAACGAGACCAAGGTTGGCAACATTAAAAAAAAAACACTTCTTTGTACGTCTTCTATATGTGGTGTCCGTCCGTCATGGAGGTTTCTGAGTAGTCTGCCAACGGACAATTTGTCATTCTTCAAATGATCAACTCTTTAAATATGTGAGCCTGCTCAGCTCCTGGAAGCTCGCTGAAAGAGGACGAGGTCCTAATTGATGCGGGCAACATGAAAAGCCTTGAAGCAGGCTTCATTAAATATGGAGGGCAGAGTGGAACGCAGCTGAACGCGCTTCAGCCAAGATGTTTGTGCAGACAGAAGCTCTGCTATTGATTTCCATCCCTCTGGCAGTGAGAGGTTAGCAGGGAGGGGAATTCATGTAAGGGGCCTAAATATTTCAAGAGGAGAAAATCAGGACAGAAGAGCTGTATTTAATTGGATGACATCATCCGGAGGTTATGATTGGTTCCCTGAAAGATGTCGGGGCAGCCAGCTGGATTTATCTGTAATTTTCCTTCTTCAGTGATCAGTGATTGTTTTCTTTATTATATATGGCCTAGTGGTTATGTTGCATGCGCGTACAGAGGCTTTAGTCCTCGTCGCAGTAGGCTGTAGGTTTGAATCCAACCTCGACCCTTTTCCTCATGTCGACCCCCTACTCTCTCCTCACAACATTTCCTGTCTCTCTCCAGCTGTTCTATCCAACAAAGGGCAAAAATTGGTCCATAAATAACTTTCTAGAAACGTTATATATGACTTTTCGTTTTAGCAAAGGTGTCATACTTGTCCTTGTCAAAGATGTTGATGTAGAATTGTTGCTGGTTGGTCGGGGGTTCAATCCCCGGCTCCTGCAGCCTCATGTCCAATGAGTCCTTGGGCAAGACGCTTAACCCCAAGTTGCTCCCGCTGCTTCCTCTTGGGCGTATAAATGTGTATGAATGGGTGTTGCACTTTATATTATTTATATTATTGATAATTTGTTTATTTATGGACCCAAGTTTTAATTGACAAAGAACTGTAAACAGGAAGTTAGCATCTGCAAAGTTGCAAAAGACTTTTTTTTTTTTTGCTAAATGACCGAAGCTATTGATAACGAATCAATTAATCTAGTTATTAGTTGTAGCTAATCATAAAACATTTCTGATTGATTATTTTCAGTGTTTTTTTCATAATGGTCTCATACCTATCAGATCATTTTATGATGGGAGGACAAAGTCGCTATTTTCTTCACTTTTCTGGTTATTACAAACCCCACCTCGTTCTCGGTTGTCTTTTCTGTTTGGAATAATTCAGACCCTTCTTGACAGGATTTTTTTTTTTTACCTCCTTGCCGATGAAAACCATTTTCTGATTGCTTAAAAAGGCGAGCTTCGGCGTGTTGGGGGTGACAAAGAAATCCGAGTGGATCTAAAGATTCATGTGAGACACTGTAATAAGGTTTTGAATTTCACACTCGGTGGATGTGAGCCATCAGATAACGCCAGCCTTGGAGCCAATTAAAATGCAAAATCAGGCTGAAAAGACACTTTTCAGAGCAGCTGCTAGACAAGTGGGACTCTTAAATGTTTTTTTTTTTTTTTTTTTTCATTCAGCACACACTAACAAAGGAATATTCCCCAGGGGTCAGGCAGGCACGGCGGCCCATTGTTCCTCCGCAGCAGTGACTGGCTGTGTTGACAGTTGCATATCCTTACACAACAGTTATCTCTGGATGCAGGCCAGCTCAGAGATAACCCCCCTCAGACACACAAACACACTGCTCTGGGGAGGGGGGGAGGGGGGATTTAGAGGGTTGATAGGTAAATGAAAAGCTGAACCTGATTTAATCCTCCTGAAAGATGCACAGACTGACACACTGAAGGTTCAATATTAACAGAGCTTAACTGTACACCGAGTCTCACTGCAGTCTTTTCCTTTCCGTTTTTTCTCCTTCTCAGCTTCCTGTCTTCCTTCACAACGTTGACATGTTTTTCACACCTGCACATGTAAAGTAATTCATATTCACTGGTTACCCATGGTAACAACACATTTACAGTGTTTGCCGTTCTAGGTGCTGCTCTAGGTTTTTTTTATTTGTTCTTGTATTTTTTAAAGCTACACACCACATAAAGTAGTAACTTTTTCGGAGCTGCATTTTGTCTCCTTGTTTACTCATTGTAGGGCATATGGATATAAGATCTGAGATTATTTCACACCAAAAATTGATCTCAAAATGTACTTGTTTTGTTGGCTTCCATAAAGGAAACAAAAGTCAGAGGTAGTCTTGCAAAACTTAAAATGTGTGCTGTTGGCTAATTAGAGTTTTATGGTTTTGGTATGTTGGTAAAGTTGGGCCAAAGAATACAACAATCTCTTCAGCTGTTTTCACACATGCCTCCCTGAAATTTCAGGAGGACTGCCCCTGAAATCCTCCTGGTTGATCTGGTTGTTCACACACATGCAGCTCACAGCTGGAGACGATCCCTGTCAGGCGGGAGAGGGGACAGGGGGTCTCCTGAGGCAAGAGATGATGTAAAGATAACGATGCCGAAGTGACTGACAAAGATAAAAGAGTCAGCTATACGGTGCTATAATGAGAATATTTGCCTTTATATCATTGCTATGTGCATTTCAGTAGAATCAAACGAGCTGAGAGAAACTTACTGGGGAACAGAGAAGATAATGCAGCAGCAGTTTCATAACGTGTACAGAGATCTTAGTGGTTGCTTTCACCAGTTGCAGGAAATAAATGTAATCATCTGCTTTGATTTATGTAAAAAAAAATATACTTATCATTAAATGTATCATTACATTTACTGCCCGGATGCTCCTCCTGGGCTCATTGTTTTGCACAGTGACAAAGAAAATCATCTCATTACCGCCGACTTAAATCGCTGCCTCTCTGACACAGTTACACAAAACATGAAACGCGTCATGCAGCTTTGAGCACGTCCACAGAACAAACAAAATCAGCCTCCCAGAATAGAAGCAGCCGCAGCCGCAGCAGCGTTCAGCTAAGACATCAGAGACATCAGAGAAGCTATTGATTATCTGGGATATCTAAGTGAGCCTTGGCAACGGGAGGAGAGGAGCCACTTGGTACGAAGCCCTGCACTCACTCCAATTAAATTAGGCCAGGCTGAGCTCAGCACTTTAGGCCAACAGCAGCTTTTTGCTGCCTGGAAAATTGGAAGATATTGCTAATGTTGTTAGCCAGCAGCTGCTACCTGCCAGAGGCTGAGGCAGTCATGTGTGAGAGTCTGGGAAATAGATGTAATGCTAAGGTCTCTCTCCCAGGAGTCTTCATTTTTGTATACTGAAGCAGAAAGGAAAACAATCTGTTTGAAGGCAGTGCAAGGCTTTGTTGAGTAAAGCTAGAGATGGAAAGAATTGTTGAATTTGTCAGTAAACTAACAAATATCACTTTTGAAAATCGTATTCAAATATCAAGAAATTAGACCAACAAGGTTAACTAAATACTCAAAAGTGGCTCAGAAGACATAAGGATCTGGTTGCCGGTGACTAATGGTTTGGTGGTTGTACCCCACGTTCAGAGGCTACAGTCCTCCTAGCGGGCGGCCTTGATTTGTGTCCCACCTGTGGCTCCTTTCCCGCATGTCGTTCCACACTCTCTCTCTCTCCCTGGTTTCTTGTCCATTCTCAGGATGAAGATGTAGAAAGCCCAAAATTAACCCCAAAAACCCCCCAATATTTGGCTAAAACAGCTGTAGTAGGGCTGCAGATATGTTTTTAAATCATCCATTAATCTGCAGAGACCTTTCAAATTGGTAAAACCCTAACCCATTCAAAACTGCAAAGAAAGGCTTGTAACAACTTTCTTGGTGCAGACACAAAATTGCTTCTCTGTCCAATTTACAGACCAAAACCAAGACACTTACTTCACTTAATGTCATGAATGACAAGATAAGCAGCAATTCATCACATTTTGTGAAGCTGAAACCAGCCGATTATGACATTTTGTTTCCAGCTATTTACTTGTCTTTTAATTTGCTCATCTTTGCAGCTCTGTGCTTTTCTTTTCATTTCAACTTAACTGAAACAGACATTTGTCGGGGTGTACTATTGTGGTACATTTTCCCACAAGGTTTTATTGGATTTCAAGAAGAATTGAGCTCATGACAAAGAGGAATAAGATGCATTGAGCTGTGATACATCTCATACTTGTAATTAAAATACTTTTATTGTGGGTTTTATAACAAAAAAGGAACAGAAACATACCAGCCTTATTCTTAAAGCAGCCTGTCAAACAAAGACTGAGCGCGCCCGCAGTAGTTAAACTCATGGCTTAAGTTGAAAGTCATTCAAACACCACTTAGCTGGTTAGCATGTCGGGGCAGGGCGAGATGAATTTCCTAACAAGTTTTACACAATCGTGCGTTAATCTGGTGCTTAGCAAAAAGAAAAACATCTTCCGGGTTTGTGCAAACACTGCGGTTCACCTGTTTGGCCTTAGGTGGTACCAGATTCAGTGAAAGACACAGGAGCCTGGTGACGGCGGGTGAGGTGAGCGTGTGGAGACACGGAGCTGCAGGACGACAGGTGTAGCAGTCAGGCGGGTTTTGTCAGCTGCCTGAGGCTGAACGCCGCTGCTTATACAATGACTGTTAAACAATAAATGTGGGATTCAAAACACTCACCATTGGATTTAAAAAGTCAAAGTTTAAAGAGTTACTTTCTTCACTTCTTATTTTTAAGCGCTTAAGTGGTTCGAGCGCACCTGCAGTGTAATTCTTGGAAAGCAATGTTGGTCTTTTAGGTTTTAAAAATCTCTTTAGATGGATTGACATAAACTCCTGTCCAGACCTCCATGGTCCCAAGTCATTTTCTGACTGTTTGATACACTTGTAGGGCCTGGTCTCCACCTGTAGGTGTAGGGTTGATCCTGCAGTAATGTTGTTTATGGATTTGGAACAAAGTCATGTATTACAGTCAGATGAAATAAAAGATCTGTCCTGTTGTGGTGTCGTCAGCCGTACATACACAGCTGATAATAACAGCTCTCTGAAGGGGCTCAGATAGACGATGAGTCATTGTGTCGGCTCGTCTCCTATCGCTCTGCTGTCATGATATTGTCTAGTTGTCTAATCCCTGCCTCTGTCTCTCGTCCTCTGTCTCTCCAGGTATCGACTACAAAACCACCACCATCCTTCTGGACGGGAGGAGAGTGAAGCTGGAGCTTTGGTAAGCGAACATCACTGCTGAACCAAAAACATGTTGATGAATTCTCAGTTGCATTGAGTGGAAACAAATTGCGTTTTTAACACAGCAGCAACACGATACAGCAACAGCACTGCAGCTTTCAGTAGCCTCGTCTTCCAGGTGGAGACAAAAGTTTAGAGGCAGCGTAATGATGGAGAATCTCTCCTCTCCTCTCCTCTCTCTCCTCTCCTCTCCTCTCTGTCCTCTCCTCTCCTCTCTCTCCTCTCCTCTCTGTCCTCTCCTCTCCTCTCTGTCCTGTCCTCTCCTCTCCTCTCCTCTCCTCTCCTCTCCTCTCCTCTCCTCTCCTCTCCTCTCTGTCCTCTCCTCTCCTCTCCTCCCTCTCCTCTCCTCTCCTCCTCCTCTTCCCTCCTTTCTCTCTTCTCCTCTCTCTCCTCTCCTCTCCTCTCCTCCCTCTCCTCTCCTCTCCTCCCCTCTCCGTCCTATGTTTGATTCACAGTCTGGATTTTCTTTCTCTCGCTCACACTCTTAGCTTCATCGTCTGCTTGGTTTCCATTTCTGTCTTTTCTGCCATCTGTGTCTACACGCTGTTGTGTACACAGTCACCGTCCTGCTGCGTCCCAAATACTAAACCGACCCTCTAATCTACAACCAAATGTGGATTAATCCACACCTGAAAATAGTCCCAAACAAAAGCACTGTTCATTCACACTATGCAGTACAAACAAAACCAACACAATGGGGGATTCTGGTATTTTTTAAACCTGTGCCCTGATCTCATCCAGTATTCTGCTTTAGCTGGCAGCTGTTAGCAAGCTATAACAACATAATCCTTTTGGGCAAATGTCCCCGACCAAAGTACATCCACTAATGTGCTTGTTTCTGTAAAGGACAGGCTCAGAGGGTTCGTAACAGTGTTGGACAATGTGGCCAAAGGATCCCCAAAGACAACACAGGAGTTAGTGGTCTGCTGCTTCCATCTGTTATTTTTCTTTTTTCTTTTTTTTTTAACTACAAGGATATTGGTGATCAATGTGAATTTATTCAAGGCGTCGGGCTTGTTGTGTTCAGTTTGGAGAGCAGTCTGCTTCTCCGAGTCGCTACATGAAAGTTAGCTCCCCGCTGCCTCTGCCAGAACTGATGAAGAGATCTTTGGATGAAAGAGTCAGACTAGTTTTCAAGCCAAAGTTTTGTCCTCAAAGCTGAAACCTTAAAAAAAAAAAGATCTGAGCCGACTATTTATCTTTCTGTTTGTCTTTTTTTCTTTTCCTCCTCAGGGACACCTCGGGACAGGGGAGGTTCTGCACCATCTTTCGCTCGTATTCACGCGGGGCTCAGGTGAGGAAAAGACAACTTCACTCATCCTGACTTAAAATTGTTCTCAATCTCGAGGTCCAAATTTTCCTCAGAGAGAAAACAGACAGCGGGTTTCTCTGTTGACTGTAATGATCAAAATGATAATTTACTTTGCTGCTCTGAGACTAGCTGTTTACTGTGTGTGTATGTGTGTGTGTGTGTGTGTACAGGGGATCTTGCTGGTGTATGACATCACCAATCGGTGGTCCTTTGATGGAATCGACAGGTGGATCCGAGAGATTGATGAGGTGAGTTTTTATTTGATGTATCCTTTATTTTAGCAGGGAGGACCCACCCAGACTGAGATTTATTTTCTCGGGATGCGGTGCAGCAAAACAACAAATAATGACTTACTGGTTTATAAACAGAGTACAAATACATAGTAACATATGTGTAGGGACTTGGGTTGGGAACCAGAGGGTCGGTGGTTCAAGTCCCAGTGCGGCCAAAAGTATGGAAGCTGAAGGAGCTTTCACTGCCACCCTGAAAGATGTTATTGCAAAATTAGATGCACCACACAGAGAGCAGGTTTTCAGCGGATACAGACACCTTCACTCTGAGGTGATAGTTGATCTATTTAATTAATTATTTATTCTGTAAAATGTTACAACAATCCAGCTGAATATCCACACGATGCTGCAGGGCTGCGATGATTTCATCTTTTTGCTCTTGGACCTCAGCTCAAAGAAAAATGTTCCAGTTTTATTAGATGGAACAAAAGGTCAATAGAGGGAGTTAAGTGAACCACTTAAAGACGACCACATATACGCGTGTGTGTGTGTTTCTGTGTGTCGGTGTGTGGGCCACACTCATCATGTCCTTCCTGCTGACTTGGAAAAAAGAGGATGTCCGTGTCCTGTGTGTGTGTGGTTGTGTGCAGTGATATTTTCAGCCTGTGGAATGCATGTTTCAGTTTGCTCTTTCCTGCTCCACCTCCATGGACGCGATGTGGTCGGCAGCTTTTAAAACTGAACTTAGGTAGAAAGAGGGAGAAGAGTAAAAGTGTCTGTATGAAGAAGGTTGAATGGGTGTCGACAGGCAGTCCTCAGGGCACAGACTCTGAAATGAATAATCTTCTCACTCATTGTAGACAGTCATGACTCAGGGAGACATTTACAAAGCGCTTTGAGTAGTCAGAACATTAGCAAAGTGGTGTTTAGACTGGGTGAAGGAATTTATTCAAACGGCACAAGTTCATACAAAGTCAGTGCAAAGATGCCGCTGCTTTTCAGCCTTCACCATCATCATGCTGCTGAAGCTGAAACAGTTTCCTCTGCTGCAGCAGCTGGAACAGGACCGACCTCTGTGCAGAGACTCGGAGCATGAAAAGGCAGCAGGGAGGACTGTCTTGAGGAGAGGCTGATGAAAGGTGACAGTCAGGGGGAGAGAAGGAGGAGAGAGGAGGTCGACCTTTTGCTGCCATCATGTTTCATCCAGTTAGTCAGAACAGACGGGGATGAATTAGAGAGACATGAGCCTGAGTGGCAGGAATGAGATACACGCTGCCTCTTTGAGCTTGTTGAATTAATAACAAGCCTCTGCTGCTCGCTCTGTATGAATGTTGCATCTTTCATTCACTGTCTTTCTCTGTCACACACTTTGAATCATCTGGAGAGGCCGCACAGCTATCATTTTCTTCAAATACACTGCAAAAAACTTGGAGTGTATTTGTCTAATTTCTGGTCAAAACACATCTGATTTTAAGATATCAAAAGCAACAAATAAATCCTGAATTGCTTGTTACAAGTAATACAAGTATTTCATCTACTGAGATATAATGTCCTTATTGTGATGTCATGCCGTATTTCATGACACTTAAGAGTTCAGGTCTTGTTTTTTTGTTGGGTTCGTTTTTAATGTTACAGGGAGA
Organism: Labrus bergylta; assembly: GCF_963930695.1. Taxonomy (NCBI): domain Eukaryota; kingdom Metazoa; phylum Chordata; class Actinopteri; order Labriformes; family Labridae; genus Labrus; species Labrus bergylta. The sequence goes on along the minus strand of NC_089210.1, from coordinate 2,838,276 downwards.
AACAACGTTACCCTTCAGGAAGTTTCTTTCATCGCCTAACATCTACGAGCTCTGTCCTTTGTTTGATTGTTTTTTTTCCCTCCCAGCATGCTCCAGGCGTGCCTCGAATCCTTGTCGGCAACCGCCTGCACCTGGCCTTCAAGAGGCAAGTTCCCACCGAGCAGGCGAGGGCGTACGCCGAGAAGAACGGCATGACCTTCTTCGAGGTGAGCCCTCTCTGCAACTTCAACGTCATCGAGTCCTTCACGGAGCTGTCGCGGATCGTCCTGATGAGGCACGGCATGGAGAAGTTCTGGAAGCCCAACAGAGGTGAGTGGACGGGAAACAATGGAAACTCTGTGACCAAAATTATAAAAAAAAAAAAAAGATTTCCAAGCTTGGAACAAAAGCTTCTGTAACATGTTGACAGCAGCACAGGGTTGCACCAGCTGCTCGAAGTACAAACTTAATAAATCAGAACATGAACATCTTACATGATGGAGAAATCTCTGACCTTATTTAGAGGATCTAAACAAAAACTCTTCAGAGGGGGCACCGGTGGTCGAGTGGTTAGTTTGGGTGCCCCATGTAGGCTGTAGTCCTCTGAGCGGGTGGCCTGGGTTCGAATCCTGCCTGAATCTCTTCTCTTCTCTCTCCCTCTCTCTTCTCTCTCTCTTTTCTTCTCCCCCTCTCTCTTCTCTTCTCTCTCTTCTCTTCTCTCTCTCTTCTCTCTCTTCTCTTCTCTCCCTCTCTCTCTCGTCTTAAAACCAAAATGTTTTAAGACTCCTTCCTGCATTATCCCTGATTTAACAACAATGAAAAAGTGGAATAAAAGCAAGAATAATGGAGTGACTGAAAGCTGTGTTTCTGTTTCAAAAAATGAATCTGCATTTATCTCCAGGTAAATTTAAAGTAAACCTTGAAAAGGAGGAACTAAATCAAGTAAATGCCCTGACCTCTGTTTCAGAATGTGTCGTTTGCAGCAGCAGCAGTTCTGAGTCTGGAGTTGTTTATAAGAGTTATGTCTGTCTTTTTAGACAACAATGTAATCTCAGTGGGATTGAGAGCACTTTACTGAGTCTTCAGGAAGACGTCATTCTGTGCTAATGTGCCACAGCAGTCTGATGGGATGACACATAACCTTGTGCGCTAATTAACTCTCCCTCATGCCTCTCATCCTTTTTGTCTGTAATTAACGAGGACATCAGGTTGAAGCGATGTCCTTCTAAACCTCCGAGAATTAACGGTGGACAGACTCAGAAAAAGCTCGCAGGTTTTCAGATTCAGTCTCAAACATGCACGACGGTCTTAACTGTTAATCCTCTCTCCGCAGTGTTCAGCCTGCAGGACCTGTGCTGCAGAGCCATCGTGTCGTGCACGCCGGTCCACCTCATCGACAAGCTCCCGCTGCCCGTCGCCATCAAGTCCCACCTCAAGTCCTTCTCCATGGCCAACGGGATGAACGCGGTCATGATGCACGGACGCTCCTACTCGCTGGCGAACCCGGCCGGCGGCTCCAAGGGCAACAGCCTCAAGCGCTCCAAGTCGATCCGTCCGCCGCAGAGCCCGCCGCAGAACTGCACCCGCAACAACTGTAAAATCTCCTAATGGAGAGACTGAGAGGGGGGGAGCGGGTTAGAGACTATGACTTGATTGACAGCATGTGATCAGCACACGGGATATACAGGTTGGTATTTAAAAAAGAAAAGGAGCAGCGCGTCCCTGAACCCTGAAGAGCTGAAGAGCAGGATGATGGATAAAGGGATGGATGAGCACTACCTCTCACCTTTTTGTGTTAAAAGAAATATTATCCAGGTGGAGACGGGGCCCCGAGCGTCGCCTCACAATACCAGAACGACCACAAACATTTTTTGTCTCCACGGACCTGATTCAGAGACTCTGGATTCTCTCCTTGTCCGCTAACTACGTGTACAGAAATCCCTCACAAGGCTCCACGTTCAGTTCCTCGACATGAAGCACCCTTTGTGTCGGTGCAATCACCTCAAGATCACTTCTTTCCTTTCATTTTTTGTGTTGTGTTTCTTTCTGTCCGGGTATATCCGCACCTTCTTTCTCTCTCTACATTGGATGTTTAATGACCGATAAGCTAAAGAACGAGACACTAATACGCAGTCTGTCCGTTACTTATCATTATTTATTCCCCAACTGGTTGTGTTTGAACACTCGTTTGAAAAGGTCTTTGTTTGATTCACAAACAACACTTTAGGGAGGGGAATCTTGGGTACCAGACGGCTGAAAGTTTCCATCCAGTTTGAGGTGAAGTTGACTCCGCCCCCTGACGCCCCTCAGGCGTAACCTGAACTAGGAGAAACGGTGAAAAAAACGGTTATTTGATAGTAAATCTCTGATTATGAAGGATGCTGCAAGTTTGACGAGTTTCTTGATACTTCATCACATCGTGAAACTCTACAAGTTCTATTTCTAACATGCACCAAAGTTGACTGTCACCTTTCTTTTTACTCCTGTTAGTAATGAAGCAGTTTCATTATCGTTCAAACGCTCAGCTTGCTTTTAGGTTTAGGTTTTTGTTTTTTTTGACAAGGAGCCGAATTATCGGCAGAGATCTCCTCCATGAAAAGAAATTAGCCTGAGTATAAAAACTGATTTAAACACTTTTAATAAGTGCAGCACTTAATGTTACTCATGAGATTTTTTTTCAGCAGAGCTCAGCATGTTTCTCTTTACAGCTAAAACATGCAAAAATTCTTGATTCAGTCCAATAATGTAGTCTGACGTTTATCCGTTACCCCACATGAACTTTGGCCCTACATGGAGATTGTTTTATCGCCCAGTCGTGACTTGAATCAGATCCTGTCTCCAGACTTGTTAGTGGGCCTTGAGTGGATTATGAATTCTCTGTGGTGTCAAGGAACATAAAGTATGTGCAGGTTCACCTGAAACGGCCACTAAAACAAAGTTTAGATTATTATTATTCATACAACAACATACTTTAATGAGAGAACCAGTGATGCTTGTTGCCATGGATACTAGGGGAGCCTATAAAAAACATGATGCCCACAGTATTTAATCTCTACTCACTTTGTATTTTTATTCTGATGCTGCTTTTTTGTACAGGTGAGCTGAGGTCGCTCACGACTTTTGTTTTACATTTTGATGTTACTTTTTTTTTTTTTTTTTTCGCTCAAGGGATTCTGGGAGTTGTAGTCTGCAGAGGAGATGGAGGAGGAAAGTGTCACCCAGGGTGTGCTTTTGGGGTTTATATAAAGAGATTTATTTTTCTGTCACTCCCTCCTCTTTCCCTCACAAACATTCAGTCTAATATTCTCCATGTTCTCAGATTTCACCCCTCCTCTTCCCCCACCCCACCCCACCCACCCCTGTCTGTCATTTCTCACCTGTTACCTGCAGCAGCAACATGCACACACATTTTATGTCACAAAAACACTCGGCATAATCCCTTCTACCTGCTCCTTCAAAGTGATACTCCACTCGAAGCTTTGTTTTGAGTTTCTCACTGCGAGCTGAGGATAATCTCCGCAATCCCAAAAGTCCCCAAAATGTGTTCAGAGATTTGGCCCCTTCACTTCGGAGTGTTTTGATCACACTTGACCCGAGCAGACTCGTCTCATGGGGCTACTTTCCAAGGTCATTTCTGTGACTAGAAGGAAAACAGCCCTTCAGTCATAATTCGATCTGTTTCCCTCGGTTACGGCCACAACCTTCCCGGTGTTACGGCCTAAGTGAGTGACACGCTCGCTGCACACAAGATGAGGATTTTTCTTTCAGTCATATTTATGATCTTGGTCTTGCCTCAGTCTCGGAGCACTCTGGTCTCGGTTAGTGTGGTCTTGACTACAACACTACTATAGATCATTAAAATAACAGATTCTGTCCTTTTACAGATTATTTATATCTTTGACAACTTGCAGCCCTGTTGGACAGTAGAGAAGTTTCTGTGGTCATATGAGACACTTAATAAAGACACTTTTTAATAAAGAAAGTGTTTCACATTTGAAGCCGACAGAGATCAGTGATCTGGATGGAATATAACTTAAGCCATCCCGTGCCAAATCTTAAAACCTTTAGATAAAACACAAACTGTCACAGAACCTCTTCAGGGTCCCTCCCACCCCCCGGTATGACCTCGTGTGTTTTTCATACGTTTGTCTCCGTGTGTTAGAGCCAGAGGGAGAAGAAGCTCAGATATCTGTCGCTCCTGATGGAGACGCTGTGATGAGTGAAAACAGAAACCGGTCAGAGTACCCGGACAGGATGGAGGAATGTGAAGGCTCATGTTGTCGTGCTGAAGTGTTGATAGTAAACAGAGCCGTGTTTAAGTCCCCTTGTTGTTACCTCATCTTCAACCTAAGGGACCAAACTGGTGGTTTTATCTGCACGAGGCAGCACTGTGTAGGATTTACAGCCGTCTAATGACGAGGTTGCAGATCTTAATCAGCTGATAACGACCCGTCTTTCCAAAAGAAATGTCTAGCAGATGATTGGTTCGTCCATTCTGGGCTCCTGTACACAGATGACAGTAAGCAGGGAGCACTAACTCCGTTCTCATCTGGAGATAAAGAAGTGGTGGAGAAGTTCACAGTTCAAGAATAAGCAGCTGTGTTTTCACTCCATGCTGCGTTCAAGTCCAGTGGGACACATCTCAGAAACAGGTGGACCAGGTGTTTCTAAAAACAGAAACATGTCACCGCTGTGCCGCTTCAGAGTCTCGTTCTCGTATGAAAATATAATCGGACTGATCCGAGAGTCAAGTCTAAACAAGTTTGAACAGTTGAACTCTTCCGAGTCGCTGCTTTTCAACACCAAACCTTTTCTGACTAGATCTCCCACGGGAACGAACGCAGCATGTTTTCTTCTCCCACCCCCCTCCTCCTCAGATCTGCACCACCGCCTCCGCCTGCTTGCTGTCCCATGATTCATAGCTGCTGAATAATAGATGCTCTTTTCATAGATCTCTGGAGGGCTTCATTGGTACGCCCCGGCTGCGCCTCTCTCTCTCTCTCTCTCTCTCTCTCTCTCTCTCTCTCTCTTCCCCCCCCTCTGTCTTTCATCCTCCGCTCCTCCTCAGGAAGCTCAGCGTGGTTTGTTTCCTCGTCCTCCTCAGCCCTCTGCCTTCTTTTATTCTTCGATTACATAAAGAATCATCCCGGCTGCTTTGTCCTGAACATCATATTTGGATTAGATTTTTGTTTCTCCTCTCAGGTGTTTGATAGATTTCCCCTCCTGAACCCGGTCCCTCCAGCTCAGTGTGAACAGTTGAGCCCCCCCCCCCCCCCCCCCCCCCGTCTCAGATATCTTTGCCTTGAGACTTGAACATGTCTCGACTCACGAGGAGAAGCTTCTTCTCTTCAGGGAAAATTTCCACTGATTCCAAAGTCAAGATTACTGCAGGACTGGCCATGACGGCCTGAGTGATACTGGGACAATATTGATTGCTGATTACTGTTGCAAATCCTGTAAACAGGCAACAAAGCCCCAAGTGTAGGACGCGTCTTCAGATTCAGTTACGACATCCAGTGGTTGATGAACACTAGAATACCATTAAGATTGAGATAGAAAAAGGGCAACGAGCCAAGACAGACGTGGCATTAAAATACTCAAATAATCAACTTTGATTTCACAGGATTTTTGAATAACATCTCACACAATAGCAAAATATAACATACTGCAGCTGCTGTTACAGTATTCTGTACCTCGCCTGCAGTTTGGCCATGCTTCTTATTATTACACTGAGTTTCTTGATCGTTCCTCCGTCCCAGTGTGAACCAGAACATTTGAATACTTTTTAAATTTGAAAACAATGCTCGCCAGAATCCACTTTGTTGTGTCAAAATAGCAATAAAAAGCATCCTAGCTCGTTCCCTGCTAGATGTATTTTGATATCCAGTGACTTTTTGGTTAGGTAAACTGAAACTTTGAGCCGCAACAGAGTCAGAATTAGTGCTCAAAATGTTCATTTGAGTTGTATAAAAACGAGTTAAAACCTGCTCTCAAACACCAGATCTGGTCTCTTAATGAGGTTTGAAAAAAAAAAGGTTTTATTCATCATGGCTACAGTCCAGGAGTTAAAGGGAGAGAGAGATTTAGATCAGCTGACAGCTTGTGTTGTGTTTTGTCACCACCAGTGTTTGAAGAAGCAGAGAAAGACTTTAGGGAGAGGTTTTCCTCCTCTGTGTTTATTTTTGCTGTCGACTCCCAGAGTCTTTTAACTCTTGTTGTTTTGTGTTTTACCTCCATCTTTGTCTTTCTCCCTCGTGTTTCTCCTTGAACACAGCTAACATTTTTGCATTTTAAGTGACACATTTTGAAATGTTTGTGGAGGACGGTGGGAGATTCAGGGATGCCCTCTGATGTGTTCAGTGTTTCAATAAAGAACCGACTGTTGTGATGACAGGGGGAAAAAAACAAAAAAAACATGTAATACACTACTCTGGTTTGTGGCTGAAGCTGATGAATAATCCGAAGCGAGTGTGTGAGAGTGTGTGAGAATGTTTCTTTAAACACCAAGCTGACCATTTTTTCTTTCTTTTTTTAAATTATTGATTGTACAGTTTTAAGGCAAGTGTATGAAGAGAACGACTTTTTCACAATAAAGCTATTGAATGTCGAAGTCAAAATGAATATTTTTGTGAGTTTTTGTTGAGCTACAGTTGTTGTTGTTTTTTAGGGAAGACTGCCACCTGCTGGAAACACCACGTCACATCTCTAGACAGAAACAGACTGGAGAAACTTTTGACAGAAATGCTGCAAGACCTTTATTTTAATGGCTTAAATCAAAGTCACTGTAATATCTTGTGAGCACTGGTAACATTTACTTTTTGGGACTTCAGTGCCACCAGGACCTCTGGGCCCCAACATGAAAAGATACCACATTGGGCTCCTACCACAACCCCAAACTAACCCTGGAACATTTCTATAACCACACCTCCATCACTCTTGACCCTGGATGTTTGATTTTTTTTTTTTCGCTAAAACCCCCCAAAATAATTCTTCAACTCTACAATTCACTTATCAGACTCTTTTATCCAAAGCGACGTACATCAGAGAGTAAGAACAACACAAGCAAGGATCTAAGAAATAAGGGAACAACGTCAGTAAGAGCAAACGATCAGCTTTGAGTCTGATTGGACACACAGGTGCTGACAGGAAGTGACCAGAGGCAAAGCACAACATCGTTTTTCAGAGGGCTAGTCAGTGTAGAAAAATATTTGTTGTCAAACAAATCCATCATCATCATGATCAATAATAATAACAATAATAATAATATAAATATAATGGAGCAGTTATTTTTATAAACACATTGTGAAATATTCTCTCATAGTGGTAGCCTACGTTTATTAATTAGTATGACTAAAAATAATTCATGTTCTAATATTTTTTAGGGCCCCTGATAGTCATGGGCCCTTGGGATCTTCCTAATGTACAGGGGGGCTCCGTAAAATACAGATAAAGTCACTTTTCATTTTTTTCGAAGCTACTTTTATTTTGAAATCAGCAGCATGTGACCGGATCTACGTCACAGCGCCGCCTGTACTGTGTTCAACGTTACACGCGGAGCTGCCGTTTCCTCAACAATAACAAAAAAACAGAATACAAACTGTGACTATCAGCCACCCTCCGGCCCGGTGGCTCAGCGGGGAGTGTGTGTGTGTGTGTGTGTGTGTGTGTGTGTGGAGTGTGTGTCCGCATCATGTCGAGCATCCAGCTGCTCAGAGTCCTCGTCAACGAGCGGCTCTCTGCGGCCGCGGAGGAGATCTTCGAGGCGGTGAAGAAGACCATCACGGGCTACGAGGAGGAGATCCGGCGGCAGAGCGCGATGCTGCACACGGTGTCCAAAGCTGCAGAGAAGTCAGAGAAACACTCAGGTGGGTGCACAGCTGTCAGTCACTCTGACACCTTCACATGCACGACTCTAACTTTGCACGGAAGCTTGTCGAGCTCAGTCCAGCAAAAACTTTATCCATGAAGCTGAAGAAGGTGTTCTATCAGCCTCAGGTGAACTTCCTGTTTTTAATCCAGCTCCTTCCGGGGTTTGGGAACGCCTTCCTTATATTTAATATATAATATATATTAATTAATTAATTATTAATTAATAATAGTTAATAATTATTAATATACATATATATTATATAACTATTATAATTAATAATATTATTGGCTGTGTTTGCCTGCAGCCAATTTAATTTAATTTGAATTGTTTTTGAATTAATTGTTTTGTTTTAAGTAATGTTTTGTGAAAGAGGGGCAGATATTATAAGATTAGTCTTATTTCTGCTCCTTTTCATTCAACATTTGAGATTTTATGTTTGTTTGTTTTTCTTAACTTTATTGTTTGTTTGAATGAAATAAAAATGTACACAAAATTGATTAATATATATTTTTCTTTTTTTTAATTTAAATTTTACTGCGTTTACTTTTTGTTTGCAATCTTTGCTGCTGTAACAATGTAAATTTCCCCGTTGTGGTATAAATAAAGGATTATCTTATCTTATAGTGGTAAGAATACAAAGATGTCAATTGGATGAACAATCCTACAGACTGTATTTTGATTTTGGTTATATTTCTGTCCGTAAAATATCAAATTCACTGCCTGACTTTCTGACGGTTTTGTACCTTTTTTTTTGTTTTTTAGATCAATCACAGCTCGCTCTCTCCGTCTGGGACGATGAGTCTAGCCCCACTATGGACCATGACCACGACCCAGAGGAGCGGCCGCATGCTGGAAATCGGCTGGAAGACCCTCCGAGCGGCCTGGAGGTGGAGCGTCTCGAGGACCTGCAGGGGAACCCCACCATCAAGTTCATCTTCACCTCTCCATACGTTAAGAACGAGCCTGACCCGCTTCATGAGGATTATCAGGGCGCTGAAGGGGACGGAGATCCTCTGCCGGGAACGTCAGCCGAACAGGACGAAGACGAGGAAGAGGATGGGGCGGCTTCCTCCAACTCTTCTGTCACCGACAACAGCGACGAAGAGTGGAGGGGCAGTGCGATATCTCAGAGCGATGACAGCGAGAGTGAAAACACCCTCGATAATAGAAAGGCGCCTCGTCTACCGATGCCCCCAAAACTGCACTCGACTAAAAAATACAAAAAGAGAAATTGTTGTAAAGTCTGCGGGAAAGCCTTCCACTCCGTCTTCCCGCTGGTGAACCACATGGAGGTGCACCCGAAGGACGTCTGCGGCGTGTGCGGGCAAAGTTTTGAGACCGAGGAGAAGTTTCAAGACCACCTGAAGACGCACGTGAAGGCCGAGGTCTGCAAGGTGTGCGGCAAATGCTTCGGCGCCTCCAGCTCTCTGGAGACGCACATGAGGATCCACACGGGGGAGAAACCGTTCGACTGCAACGAGTGCGGGAAGTCCTTCAACTGTCAGCACAACATGAAGCGACACATGCGGATACACACGGGGGAAAGGCCGTACCCTTGCAACATCTGCGGCAAATCCTTCAACGACTACTCCACCATGAAGCGCCACCTGCTGGCTCACGCTCACAGGAAGGAGGGGGGCCTGACGTCCGCGAACGAGAATGAAAACGGCGGCGACGGCGAGAAGAAATTAGCGTCGACGAAGAAGCCGCCGACTCCGAGCGTATGCACACTGTGCGGGAAAATGTTCCACTCCCTGGTGTCTCTGGTGAATCACGCCAAAGGTCACTCCACGGACCGCTGCGTCGTCTGCGGGGCAAAGTTCGACTCCGACGACGACCTCAAGAACCACCTGAAGACGCACAAAAACGGGAAGGTGTGCGAGGTGTGCGGGAAGTGCTTCGAGTGTCAGACGAGCCTGGAGACGCACATGAGGATCCACACGGGCGAGAAGCCGTTCCTCTGCAGCGAGTGCGGCAAGTCCTTCAACTGCCGGCACAACATGATGCGCCACACCCGGACGCACACGGGGGAGAAGCCGTTCCTCTGCAACGTCTGCGGCCGCTGCTTCAGCGACCACTCCACCCTGAAGCACCACAGCAGCACGCACACCGGGGAGAAACCGCACCGCTGCGAGATCTGCGGGAAGGGTTTCCACCGCAAGACGTACGTGAGGCTTCACATGAAGAGCCACTCGACGAAAAAGTGACCGAGCTGTAAAACGCGTCAGAACATTTCTCATCATGACTTCACTCTTTTATCTTCTTATTTTTTTAAAGAGATATTTTTTGAGCTTTTTTCATTTATTTAGACAGGACTAGATATTTAAGGAAATCATGAGAGTGGGGAATGACATGCAGGATAAGGAGCCGCAGGTTGGACTTGAATCTGAGCTGGCTGCTTGGAGGACTAAAGCCTCCAAACATGAGGCTGGACCGAACCGCTAGACAGACCCGCCCATGAAGATACCTGAGCCCTCCCCAGATGTCTCTTTATCTGGATTACTAGGGTTAGCACTAGCTCCCTGGCTAACATTAGCCTCCTGGCAATCAAGTTAGTTTCATAAAAAAACGCTCATACTATTTAAAGAAGAGAGGAAAGAAACTGGCAACAAAGAAAAACTTCTTTTTGTACGTTTAGTGGTGAGAACTGAGTTTTTAAATAAAATGTGGTCATTGCTTCACATTTTTCACCGTGTTTTAGATAAATTCTTTACACCCAAGGCTGAATAATACATATGAATTTAAATGAATTAAAACGCTGTAATGACGTCATTTGGCCACTAGGGGGCAGCAGAACAGCTGTCAGCCAAAGACTACTGAAGTACCAGTGTGAAATTATTCAACACCATGAAATAAAAGTCTTACTTGATGAAAGGAACAAAAGTAAAAGTATTCAAAATGACTCCATTTGTTTGTGTTCAATGACTGGATGGTGGTGATACATCATTTAGTAGTTGCTAATAATCTTTTTTTTATTTTTAATTATTATTTTTATGACATCACAATACAAACACGAGTGAAAACCCACAACCCAAACAATAGACATAACCCCCCCTACCCCAGAACACACACACACACACACACACACACACACACACACACACACACACAAACACACACACACTCACAACCAGAGAGGAGGTACATGTATTACAAATAGTTAATCTAAACCCTGTGCCAAGGACACAAACAGCATACATATCATTAGACATCATCATCATCGGCCTCCTCTTTGTGACCTTTACCTGTACACGTGAAGCCGAAGGTGAGCTATGACTCATAATATTTTCTTGTCTTTGTTTTAATAGTTGTGACGTCTGCTTCATGTTTACCTGGAAGTCCTCTCACCATATTTTCCATACTTTGCTAGCACAGTGGAACAGTGTGCCCCGCCCCCTTCCTCGTCATAGTGGCCCACGTCCTACTTCGGGAATCTCTGCTCTATGGAGTGCTTTAAGTGCAGTTACACAAAAAGAAGTCCTGAACGAATAATTTCATCTGATTATTTGCACCAAACCTCGTATGAATGTAGGTGGAGAAATTCTGTGAACCTTAAAATGTGCTCTTGTAAAAATCTGAATCGTATACCAGAGAGCTTCTTTTTGTTTTTCTAAGACCTGTGCCGACTTTGAGCTTCCTTTACCTGAGCAAGGCTTTATGATAATGAGAGAGAAAAACAAATCTCTTTAAAACCGTGGGAGCTGCTGGGCTGTCCCCTCATTCTAACACAAAGTCTGAAAACATCCCAACACACACACAAACACACACACACACACACACACACACACACACACACACACACACACACACACACACACACACACACACACACACACACACACGCAAAGGCTTAGTTATCTGTGCAGCTCAAGGTGAAACAGCCCGGCCTCCCACACCACAGCACACATTCTTTCATATGAGAATGAATGAAACCTTTCTTGCCCTCTGGTGCCTTGAACAGAGAGCATAAAAACACTTTTTTTATTCTGTTGTTCTGGCAGACCGTCAATCAACGATCTCGAGGAGCCTAAGAGAGCTCAAGAGCTCCCAGGAAAGTAGGTGGTTAGTGACTGAGATTTACAGATAGATACATGCAGTAATATGAGAGAGAGAGAGAGAGAGAGGAGCTCAAGGTGCCAGTTCCCCCAGTGGTCTAAGCCTATAGCAGCATAACTAAGAGCTGGTCTACACCAGCACTAACTATAAGATTTATCAAAAAGGAAAGTTTTAAGTCTATTCTTAAAAATACAGACTGTGTCTGCCTCACGGACCCCGGCTGGAAGACGATTCCAGAGGAGAGGAGCCCGATAACTGAAGGCTTTACCTCCCATAGTACACTTAGAGACTGTAGGTACCACCAGCAGGCCTGCACTCTGGGACCGCAACGCTCTCGAGGGACAGTACGGCACTAGTAGCTCCTTAAGATAAGATGGTGTCTGGCCATTTAGAGCTTTGTAAGTGAGAAGAAGGATCTTGAATTCTATTCTAGACTGTATAGGGAGCCAGTGCAGAGAAGCCAACACAGGAGTGATGTGGTCCCTTTTCCTAGTTCTGGTCAGTACACGAGCTGCAACGTTCTGGACTAGTTGAAGAGTCTTTAGAGACTTACAGAGCACCCTGACAAAATAGAGTTACAATAATCCAATCTGGAGGTAACAAATGCATGAACTAGTTTTTCTGCATCATTTTGCGACAGGATATTCCTGATCTTAGATATATATATGGAATGCATGTGATGTCCTCATCCTGATCATCCTGTGCCTGTAGTCCAGAAGTCAAGAGTTCATACTCAGACCAAAGGGGGGTGCAGAGGGTCTGCTATGATCCTCTTCACTAGTCTCAGTGTGTAGTGGTTTATCAGGTAAGAAATGCTGCACGTTTAACAACCCTGTCCAGTTTGTTCTTATTTTGTGCGGACAATGCTCCTCCCCAACACAGAATACAAAAAACACAACACAAAGAACTGGTGCAAGTTTAGACACTGACTCCCAACCAGCTCTGGAAGTTGGAGAAGGGGCATGAGTGAAACTCAACATCGGGCAGAAAGAGAGCTACTAGTTATTTTTAAAGAAGACATATCATCCCCCTCCTCCACCTTTCCAAACAGTCCCCTCCTCCACCTTTTCAAACAGTCCCCTCCTCCACCTTTTCAAACAGTCCCCTGTGGTCTAAATGAAACATCTGTGCTGTGCTTTGGTCCAAATATAACATGAATCAAGCACCAGAGGAGGTTTGTGACCCTGTATAAACCAGCTCTCTCAGAACGCTCCGTTTTGGTGTGTGTCTCTTGTAATGTAATGACCCCCCCCTGAGTTTTCCCAGCAGACATCACTCCTTCGCTAGCGAGAATAAAAATGGCCGACCCGCGCAAAGGTTTTGCTCTTAATTCTTTAAATGTTAAACTTTACAGCTGCTTATTCACACTATTTTTATTTTTTACTTCACTGTGCTTCTGTTGCAGAGAAGACAATAAGAGAAAGACAACACAGATATCAAACAACACAATTAACATTAGCGCATGTGACAGAGGCAGTAAAACAAAGATAGAGAAACAGATGAGTCACAATGCGTCATATTTTAATCTTCGGGTACATTTGTTGAACTGGTTCTGTGCAGAAATAAAAAGGTGTATGTGTCATCAGTTTGTCGGTAGAGCTCACAGAAATAATCAAGTGTGACGCTTTTTTTTTTAGGGAATCCACGGGCCAGAAGATGTTCAACCATCCAACAAGTGTCTGTGATGGAGTATACTCAGTCTTTTAAACGGCCCTCATATGATTGATTTTTCAGAAAGATTGATTGAGGACACATCTTCAGTTGAATCACATTCAGACTTAACAACTCAAAGACTGGACTTTTGAAGGAGGTTAAATAAAAATGAATAAACCCCAGAGACTGGAGTTATTACTGACTAAATGTTCAGGTATGTCGTCATCATTTTAGTGAAATAGTCGAGATTAAAAGAAGCACTTTGCAACATGTGCTTATTTTCTGCCATCTATTTTTTTACTCCAGCAGTCATTCATGAAGAAAAATTCAAGCGCGTCTATCTGAAGAGCGAAACAACAACTCCGTGAGTGAAGGGAAACCAACCAGAGATTGTAATGTTTGTCTCATGCTCATGTTTCAGGGTGAGTCACTGCAGATGAGCAGCCACGGTCTGTTTTAAATCACACCCGGAGAAAGGGACAAATGTGTCATCCACATGTAGAGCTCGACACGCTCAACAACTGTGATATAAATGCATCTTTAAAGACACACCGGGAAAAAAGTTGCAGAAGCATTTAAACTTGATTTCACGTCATATTTGACTCATACTTGAGCAAAGTAGGGAGACAGTTTGGAAGGCAATTTAACCCCAGACCTATTTGTTTTCATATCTTGGGGTTTTAATAAAAAATAGAAAAGACTGATTTTGTTCAAACTGCTCCAGAAGATTTCCTTCGCTGAGAAACTGGTTGTAATAGCTGCAGAGAAATCATTTATGTTGCATACGCCTGATAAATGTAATCTGTTTCAAGTGCTTGTTTTTGTCAATGAAAGTCTCAGATTGTTATTCAGAAGGGGTCAGCCCCAAATGGTCCCACAGCCCAATGGTCCCACAGCCCAATGGTCCCACAGCCCAATGGTCTCACAGCCCAATGGTCTCACAGCCCAATGGTCTCACAGCCCAATGGTCCCACAGCCCAATGGTCCCACAGCCCTATGGTCCCACAGCCCAATGGTCCCACAGCCCAATGGTCCCACATTTGAGACTGGCTACCAAGTTGGGAGAAAGGAGGATAAAATCTGATACAAATTTATGAAAAAGGAAATGTGGGAACATAGGCACGCTCCCATTCAGAAGACTTTTTTCATAAATGCACTGGTGAAAGTATCTAAAAATTCAGGGTGTGCTGCATCTGAAGAAGGAGTATGCTACGAGGAAGATGATGTGTGTTTAGTGTTTGTTGATATATGATGATGTGTATGGTGAGGGGGGGAGGGGGGTCTAAAAAATATATTTTCATCCCTGGCAGAAGTTTGGGAACCACCAGCTTAGCCGCACTTCACGAGGACATTTTAGTACAGGAGCCTGCAGGGAAACTTCTGGGTCAAAAAAATCATCACATACAGCTTGGAAGTGAATTTTGTTTCATGTGTGAAAACACCAAACGCGTGAGACAACGTTACCAAGTGTGAACGCACTACAAGACTAAAAAAAAATGTTTCAGTTTGAGTTTTAAAATGACTCCAGTCTGGATCCCTGCAGGTAAATCATTCCACACATTGATCCCCTGAACACAAAAGGCTGCAAGTGAATATTAATGAAATGACACATTACAGCTTCCACATGTTACAGAGCCTGGAGACACGAGGTCACCAAGCACCCGAGGAGCCTGATCATTTAAACATTTAGGGATGAGTTTAAGAGAAGGAACTCTGAGCCTTTCAGTGGCAAAAAACAAGAAGTTGAAGTAATTGCACTATTATTAATCAAATCCAATGAATTTATTTACATACTACATCAGTGCTGCACAGAGGATTAAAATAGCAGAGGTCAAAACAGGGAGCTTGAAACACATAAAAAGCAAATAAGAACACCTTAAATTACTGTACATGTTAAACACAAGAGGCCGCAAAGCTTTCCATAAACACATGAATTAAGAACATAGAACAACAGAAGATTTGGAGGGGAAGTCTCCTCTGTTACCCAGCGACCAGAAAAACATACTCGTGACATCACAAGGGAAAATCCCCAGAACTTTTCTGAAACTTGCTGGCAGGGCGGCATGCCAACTTTTAAATAAATACATCCTGTCAATGAACGAAAGTTATAAAACTGTGCAAACCGTGAAACGAAAGTGAAAGCAGAACTCAACATTTATGATTATTCCCTCCTACAACCTTGTGCCCTATAAAAGAAAAGTGACCTCACGGCGTGCACCACTGGAGAGAGCAGGCGAGACGAGAGGTACGTGATCCCACACTTTTGTTTCTTTTACTGTTTGAGAAGAAAAAATGACATCTGTTAGGCGTGTACATGGACACACCGTTAGTTAAATATCAGATATAAAGTTTGCTTTTAAGACTAAAGTTAAACATGATTTTTCTGGATGTCTGACTCAGCTGTCAGCTCTCTAATAAAAAACAGATGCATCCTGATGTCTGCAGGAAGCTGCAGGAAAAACATCGTGTCTCAGAAAAAGGGAGCGATAAAGTTCAGTCAGACCAGAGTTAGAAAACGGGGAAGCAGTCTGAAAAACAGAACAGTCTATAGATGTATGCACGGTGAAATTTAGAGTGTTTTACACTGACATGGGATAGCATGAATATGAAACTCTTTAGGAAGTCTTTGCCATCTACGGACAGTTACTTCTCATTCCTAAGCGTTTCCTTTTCATGATAAAGAATCAGGAAGGGAGACGGTTATTTTCAGTATGATGAACAGGAAGTGTGGAAAGTAGTGTAATTATTGGCAGAAAACAAATTGAAGCAGCTTCATTACCTGCACAACTGTCACGATGGTCACCCACTGGTTGTGTAATATTAACCCCGACTGAACGAGGGGGCGGGCAGGAAACAGTCCTGATGAAGTCAGGTTGAAAAAAGTTGACGTCTTTACGTTCACACATGCAGCTCACCAATGTGTTTGTTGCTTATTAGTAAATGTAAGGTAATGTAATGTTGAGGAGTAGCATGTTAGCATTGACTAAGTGAGCATGTAGGCTGTAAGGGCGCGGTCACACTGGCCATCCGTACCGTGCCCAAGCACGCTTCAACCCTAAAGTCCAGTTCGTTTGACCAGTGTGACCGCTCCGTATCGTGCTCAGCCACGGTACACTTCATGCACGAGCACAAGCACGCGGGTAAACAACGCTGACAGCCTTCATTCTGGAGAAATCCAGAGTTTCATGTCTGTATCTGACTAAAATGACAAAATATAAGACGTAGCTGTCATGTTCTCTGTGTTGTTCTCTGATGTCCGGCCGCGGACTCGACTGCTCATCCCTTTCTCTCTCTCTCTCTCTCTCTCTCTCTCGTCCGCCTGTGTGTCAACTTTGCATGCTTCATAAAAACATAAAGCATGCATGTGTTGTATGAAGACGTTATGTACTAGAGGTAATCGTGCTTAAGTACGGATACTCCTGTGTATTGTGACCGCGGGCCGGGCCGGCCAGCATGGGAATGGGGCAGCGGGGGGCCAATCGTGCTTGAGTACGGCACGGTACAGATGGCCAGTGTGACCGCGCCCTAAGTTAGCTTTTAATTCACAGCTGGGTACCTGAAATGAGAACCTGGCCCAACGTTTACATGACTGCACTAGTCCACTTCGATATATGCAGACCAGCCAGAAGTATGCTGTGTGCTTGTACTAAAGAAAAAATCTGTTTACGACTGCACTAAAAAAATCTAAAATGCATATGACCATAGATAATTTCAAACTGAGCCTTTTCAGTCAAGATTCTGAATTCCTGCTGCATACAGTATATTTTCAGTGTTGTTTATTTCCTCACCTACAGTGATATTGACAAAATGTACCAGTGGGCTGAGGATGACGGTGATCTGCCACTTGGGGTTGGTCGACTGGATCTCTCTGAGCCGGTCAGTGGTAGGCGATATGTCATGTACCACGGCACCACCAGTCAGGCTGCTCGGTCCATCATGGCCACAGGTTTTCAGCAGTCTGCAGGCGGGATGCTCGGCCCCGGTGTCTACCTCAGCAGAGTCCTGGAGAAAGCCAGCCGCTACCCCATCAAACATCCTGAGCACGACAGGGTCGTCATTAAGGTCGTGGTCAATGTGGGGAGAGTGATCGCCATCAATTATCAGGGCCACCCGCGTCAGAAGACCTGGCACGACTACAGATACGGCGAGGTGTTTGACACCGCCTGGGTGCCACCCAGATGTGGAATGGTGTCAAGCGGTTTGGAGGAGGATTGTGTCTGGGATCCCAATCGAATCCAGATCATTAGTGCCATCAAACCACGCCCGAGGCAGCCTTCTGCTGGATACGATGCATACGGCTACATGTGAGCTGTACATGCTGTTACCAATTCATTTTCATTGTTCATGAATCTTTATAAATTTGGTTTAAAGTAATTGACATTGTGGGTTTTTTTTATACTTTTTCATTTCAACCTGGAAAATAAATTGGTTAAATAAAATCAGATTTGCTCTTTTATTTTGATGTTTGTATGCAGTGTGTTTGTATGGAAGCGATTAGTGATCAAAATTCAAATGATAAAGCTAATTTGAAAATTCAAATGCATTAACAGAAATGCTTTTTAATTTTCAGAATGAGTGTATTATTTGACTGAAAAATAAAATGATGATTAATTTATCTAATTTGAATTTTAGTTTTCAACTTCAAAAGTGCACATTCTTTGACTAAATTAAAATGAGGAAGAAAATTACATTTGCTTTATCATTTTCAAAAAATGCCCCGCTACATCTGTATCATAATTCAAATGAAAAATCTAATTTTAAAATGAAAATACAGGAACAGAAACACGTTTTAACTTTCAGATTATAGATGCATTATTTGACCTATATTTAAAATGAATATTCAGTCATCCAGTTTGCATTATACTTTTACTCTCTATGTCTGCATATTGTATGACAGAATTCAAATGAAAACTAAAAGGTCTTTGGCTTTTCCTTTTCAAACTTGCCGTGCTAAAAAGTGATCATAATTCAAACCAACTCGAAAATGAAATGGCAAAGTGGACGGCGCAGGAAAGTGACGTCAGACTCCAGCTCCCAGGCAGGTGAACGTAATATTTACAGTCTATGAGGCGAGCGGGCAGAACGCGCACTACGATGGGTGGCGGGGTGAATCTTTAACGCTGGTACAAGCTCCAAACTAGTTGTTGCCCTGATTTTGATTCAATTTTAGTTAATAAAGCACTTAAAACTTTAAGTATGACTCTTATTACTTCATTAAAACCACGTTTTAAATCCTGATACACCACAACTGGTGCCCCACCACACCGTTGGGCCAGTGGTGGTCAGACCCCTGCTGAGTTGCACCCCACTGCGGAGTGTCCTTTATTTTTCTGCTTGGAAGGTGGCAACCCTAGCTGCATCTGAAGAAGGAGTATGCTACGAGGAAGATGATGTGTGTTTAGTGTTTGTTGATATATGATAATGTGTATGGTGAGGGATCAGAATCAGAATCAGGGTTTATTGCCAAGTACATTTACACATACAAGGAATTTGACTTGGTGTGTTGGTGCTAAACAATTAACAAGGAAATAAAGCAGAACTAGCAACAACTGAAATAATACAGAATAAGAAGATATTACAATATAAAAAATAGAATTAAAAAATTGAAAATATAAAAAATAAAAAACACGATGTACAAAAGGTGCTATGTAGGAGCTGTGCAGTTGACTGAGAAAAAATGAAAAAAAGATGAGAAAAAATCTTTCAGTGTATGTAACAGGTGGAAGAGGGGGGATCTAGAAAATATATTTTCATCCCTGGCAGAAGTTTGGGAACCACCAGCTTAGCCGAACTTCACGAGGACATTTTAGTACAGGAGCCTGCAGGGAAACTTCTGGGTCAAAAAAATCATCACATACAGCTTGGAAGTGAATTTTGTTTCATGTGTGAAAACACCAAACGCGTGAGACAACGTTACCAAGTGTGAACGCACTACAAGACAAAAAAAAATGTTTCAGTTTGAGTTTTAAAATGACTCCAGTCTGGATCCCTGCAGGTAAATCATTCCACACATTGATCCCCTGAACACAAAAGGCTGCAAGTGAATATTAATGAAATGACACATTACAGCTTCCACATGTTACAGAGCCTGGAGACACGAGGTCACCAAGTACCCGAGGAGCCTGATCATTTAAACATTTAGGGATGAGTTTAAGAGAAGGAACTCTGAGCCTTTCAGTGGCAAAAAACAAGAAGTTGAAGTAATTGCACTATTTTTAATCAAATCCAATGAATTTATTTACATACTACATCAGTGCCGCACAGAGGATTAAAATAGCAGAGGTCAAAACAGGGAGCTTGAAACACATAAAAAGCAAATAAGAACACCTTAAATTACTGTACATGTTAAACACAAGAGGCCGCAAAGCTTTCCATAAACACATGAATTAAGAACATAGAACAACAGAAGATTTGGAGGGGAAGTCTCCTCTGTTACCCAGTGACCAGAAAAACATACTCACGACGTCACAAGGGAAAATCCCCAGAACTTTTCTGAAACTTGCTGGCAGGGCGGCATGCCAACTTTTAAATAAATACATCCTGTTGATGAACGAAAGTTATAAAACTGCAAAAGTGACCTCACGGCGTGCACCACTGGAGAGAGCAGACGAGAGAATAGGTACGTGATCCCACATTTTTTGTTTCTTTTACTGTTTGAGCAGAAAAAATGACATCTGTTAGGCGTGTTCATGGACACACCGTTAGTTAAATATCAGATATAAAGTTTGCTTTTAAGACTAAAGTTAAACATGATTTTTCTGGATGTCTGACTCAGCTGTCAGCTCTCTAATAAAAAACAGATGCATCCTGAGGTCTGCATGAAGCTGCAGGAAAAACATCGTGTCTCAGAAAAAGGGAGCGATAAAGTTCAGTCAGACCAGAGTTAGAAAACGGGGAAGCAGTCTGAAAAACAGAACAGTCTATAGATGTATGCACGGTGAAATTTAGAGTGTTTTACACTGACATGGGATAGCATGAATATGAAACTCTTTAGGAAGTCTTTGCCATCTACGGACAGTTACTTCTCATTCCTAAGCGTTTCCTTTTCATGATAAAGAATCAGGAAGGGAGACGGTGCCGCATCCATAAAATCCTATTTCTACAGGCCACAATCTAAAAGAAGAGCACACTCATTTTATTTTCAGTACGATGAACAGGAAGAGTGGAAAAAAGTGTAATTGTTAGCAGAATGCTTCATTATTATCATTACTAACATTGTATTATTGTATTATTATTATTATTTAGCATCAATATATATATATATATATATATATATATATATATATATATATATATATATACTGTACATTTTATTATATTAGTCTATATTATATAACATTTCATTATATTACACTATCTTGTTCATATTGCACTATATTATATTATCCTACATTATATTATATAACTGCACTCTGCATTACTGTGGTACAACACTGCCTCTCTTCTCTGCTGTTTACATTACTTGCTGCTATTTATCATACCAAGTCACTTTAATCATCACTTGTCACTTTATCTTTTCATTCTCTGCAAATACTGTCTCAACTCCCTGAATAGTTAACTTCATCATTCATTTTGTACTTGTATATACCCCCTGTTTTTATTTTTATTTATCTATTCTGTTTAATGTTTATTTTCAGCTTTCTTGTCTGTGCTGCTGCAACGCCCGAATTTCCCCTCTGGGGATCAATAAAGATTTATCCTATCCTATCCTAGAAAACAAATTGAAGCAGCTTCATTACCTGCACAACTGTCACGATGGTCACCCACTGGTTGTGTAATATTAACCCCGACTGAACGAGGGGGCGGGCAGGAAACAGTCCTGATGAAGTCAGGTTGAAAAAAGTTGACCTCTTTACATTCACACATGCAGCTCACCAATGTGTTTGTTGCTTATTAGTAAATGTAAGGTAATGTAATGTTGAGGAGCAGCATGTTAGCATTGACTAAGTGAGCATGTTAGCATTGACTAAGTGAGCATGTTAGCTGTAAGTTAGCTTTTAATTCACAGCTGGGTACCTGAAATGAGAACCTGGCCCAACGTTTACATGACTGCATTAGTCCACTTCGATATATGCAGACCAGCCAGAAGTATGTTGTGTGCTTGTACTAAAGAAAAAATCTGTTTACGACTGCACTAAAAAAATCTAAAATGCATATGACCATAGATAATTTCAAACTGAGCCTTTTCAGTCAAGATTTTGAATTCCTGCTACATACAGTATATTTTCAGTGTTGTTTATTTCCTCATCTACAGTGATACTGACAACATGAACCAGTGAGCACTTCGGGTGGGTACCTTGGTGCCACGCAGATGTGGAATGACGTCAAGAAATTTGGAGCCGAATTGTGTTTGGGATCCCATCCGAAACCAGATCATTCGATTTTGTCCCACTGATTTCAGGGCACGCCCCAGGCCTTCTGATGGATTAGATGAACTCCTCTACATGTGAGCTGTACATGCTGTAACCAATTCCTTTCCATTGTTCACATGAAGATTTATACATTTATACATAAAAGAATCAGGGAGGGAGACGTCCATAAAATCCTATTTCTACAGGCCACAATCCAAAAGAAGAGCACACTCACTTTATTTTCAGTACGATGAACAGGAAGTGTGGAAAAAAGTGTAATTGTTAGCAGAAAACAAATTGAAGCAGCTTCATTACCTGCACAACTGTCACGATGGTCACCCACTGGTTGTGTAATATTAACCCCGACTGAACGAGGGGGCGGGCAGGAAACAGTCCTGATGAAGTCAGGTTGAAAAAAGTTGACCTCTTTATGTTCACACATGCAGCTCACCGATGTGTTTGTTGCTTATTAGTAAATGTAAGGTAATGTAATGTTGAGGAGTAGCATGTTAGCATTGACTAAGTGAGCATGTTAGCATTGACTAAGTGAGCATGTTAGCTGTAAGTTAGCTTTTAATACACTGCTGGGTACCTGAAATGAGAACCTGGCCCAACGTTTACATGACTGCATTAGTCCACTTCGATATATGCAGACCAGCCAGAAGTATGTTGTGTGCTTGTACTAAAGAAAAAATCTGTTTACGACTGCACTAAAAAAATCTAAAATGCATATGACCATAGATAATTTCAAACTGAGCCTTTTCAGTCAAGATTTTGAATTCCTGCTGCATACAGTATATTTTCAGTGTTGTTTATTTCCTCACCTACAGTGATACTGACAACATGTACCAGTGGGCTGAGGATGACGGTGATCTGCCACTTGGGGTTGGTCGACTGGATCTCTCTGAGCCGGTCAGTGGTAGGCGATATGTCATGTACCACGGCACCACCAGTCAGGCTGCTCGGTCCATCATGGCCACAGGTTTTCAGCAGTCTGGAGGCGGGATGCTCGGCCCCGGTGTCTACCTCAGCAGAGTCCTGGATAAAGCCAGCCGCTACCCCATCAAACATCCTGAGCACGACAGGGTCGTCATTAAGGTCGTGGTCAATGTGGGGAGAGTGATCGCCATCAATTATCAGGGCCACCCGCGTCAGAAGACCTGGCACGACTACAGATACGGCGAGGTGTTTGACACCGCCTGGGTGCCACCCAGATGTGGAATGGTGTCAAGCGGTTTGGAGGAGGATTGTGTCTGGGATCCCAATCGAATCCAGATCATTAGTGCCATCAAACCACGCCCGAGGCAGCCTTCTGCTGGATACGGTGCATACGGCTACATGTGAGCTGTACATGCTGTTACCAATTCATTTTCATTGTTCATGAATCTTTATAAATTTGGTTTAAAGTAATTGACATTGTGGGTTTTTTTATACTTTTTCATTTCAACCTGGAAAATAAATTGGTTAAATAAAATCAGATTTGCTCTTTTATTTTGATGTTTGTATGCAGTGTGTTTGTATGGAAGCGATTAGTGATCAAAATTCAAATGATAAAGCTAATTTGAAAATTCAAATGCATTAACAGAAATGCTTTTTAATTTTCAGAATGAGTGTATTATTTGACTCAAAAATAAAATGATGATTAATTTATCTAATTTGAATTTTAGTTTTCAACTTCAAAAGTGCACATTCTTTGACTAAATTAAAATGAGGAAGAAAATTACATTTGCTTTATCATTTTCAAAAAATGCCCCGCTACATCTGTATCATAATTCAAATGAAAAATCTAATTTTATAATGAAAATACAGGAACAGAAACATGTTTTAACTTTCAGATTATAGATGCATTATTTGACCTATATTTAAAATGAATATTCAGTCATCCAGTTTGCATTATACTTTTACTCTCTATGTATGCATATTGTATGACAGAATTCAAATGAAAACTAAAAGGTCTTTGGCTTTTCCTTTTCAAACTTGCCGTGCTAAAAAGTGATCATAATTCAAACCAACTCGAAAATGAAATGGCAAAGTGGACGGCACAAAAAAGTGACGTCAGACTCCAGCTCCCAGGCAGGTGAACATAATATTTACAGTCTATGAGGCGAGCGGGCAGAACGCGCAGTACGATGGGTGGTGAATCTTTAACACTAGGGCAGACTTTAGTTCACACTGTGATGCAGGTGGTGATCGGAGTGTTTTTTCAGCGCACACTGAACTTTCAGTGAGCATGACGCAGCAGCTTTATAACCAGAGCTGTCTTATAAGTATCACGCGTGACACCATGCCCACTATCTCTGAGCGTGAGAGTCACTAAGCATCTGCACACCGTGAAATTCACACAGACGTGTCCTAACACCAGTTTATTGATAGATTATAGATCACTCTCTTCTCTGCTTAACTTAGTTACATTAAAAAAGATTATCGATTGAATTTTCTGTTTCTAATAATCTCTCCAGCTCTGTACACAAAGTGTCTCTCGTCCTCTGTGCGTAATGGCACACACTCTCCCTCTCGACCGACTGTATGAGCTCTCTCTCCCTTTCAGAGATTGTTTTGTAGTTATTAAAAGAATAATCAACTACAACGCTAAAATTGAATAAAAATCAGGGCAACAACTAGTTTGGAGCTTGTACCAGCGTTAAAGATTCACCCCGCCACCCATCGTAGTGCGCGTTCTGCCCGCTCGCCTCATAGACTGTAAATATTACGTTCACCTGCCTGGGAGCTGAGTCTGACGTCACTTTTTTGTGCCGTCCACTTTGCCATTTCATTTTCGAGTTGGTTTGAATTATGATCACTTTTTAGCACGGCAAGTTTGAAAAGGAAAAGCCAAAGACCTTTTTGTTTTCATTTGAATTCTGTCATACAATATGCATACATAGAGAGTAAAAGTATAATGCAAACTGGATGACTGAATATTCATTTTAAATATAGGTCAAATAATGCACCTATAATCTGAAAGTTAAAACGTGTTTCTGTTCCTGTATTTTCATTTTAAAATTAGATTTTTCATTTGAATTATGATACAGATGTAGCGGGGCATTTTTTGAAAATGATAAAGCAAATGTAATTTTCTTCCTCATTTTAATTTAGTCAAAGAATGTGCATTTTTGAAGTTGAAAACTAAAATTCAAATTAGATAAATTAATCATCATTTTATTTTTGAGTCAATTAATACACCTATATTCTGAAAATTAAAAAGCATTTCTGTTAATGCATTTGAATTTTCAAATTAGCTTTATCATTTGAATTTTGATCACTAATCGCTTCCATACTGAAAGGGGTCAGAGCACATTTCAATAAACACAACTGGAACCTTTACAACATGTGGAAAAAGCCTCACAGCTTTGAGAAATGTTTTCTGATGGACTAACAGCTCTGCTCAATGAGCAGCAGGTCAGCACCACTAAAGCTGTTTTCTTCTGATAAATAGTTTGAACTTTTATGTTTTAAATCAGCCACTGCACATGAGCGTTGTTATGTCGCAGTTATTACATTTCTTATTTCTTGAAAGCACCCAGGTGTAAAAACAAATCTGTGTTCTAAAAAGGTATAGATGATCTGCCGTTGGGTGTCATACCTGAAATTTTAAAGGAAAATAAACAAATTCATTTTGTCTCATTTCCTCTTGGCTAACTATTCATGTTCCCGAGATAATTCATGTTAGTCATCTGAGAGCTCTTTAGTGATTGGGTGAGAGAAAGTCATAGGAGTCAGAAGGAAACATGTCTGTAGGTGTCTCTGATTCCCCCACCGAGAACCATTGAAACATGAACAGATGCAGAAATACAGAAGTGAGTAGCAAGTAATGACTAATGTAAAGGAAACTATTGTAGGCCTACTTCATATATTTTCTCCCATGTTTATAGATCGGTTATTCCAGTATAGTTTGGATAGTGTGAACATTTTTCAGTACATAAAACAAAAAGATGACATTTATTTGAGCTAAATCTGTATTCACAGTTTGGCCTGGGCGAGATATCATCAATACAACATTAATATATCGACAGTAGACACTTAATTAATACAATAAGAAAATAGTTAAAAAGCATATTAATCGTATCATTCATTATGAGAAAACGACTTAAAAAGAAATGAATAAAAATACTATTCAATTCGTACTGTTTATCTAATTAAAAATCTGTCATCTTACTGCTCCCCTCTATGTTACAGCAGTGTCAAAAGCACTTCAATAATACTCTGTTAATGAATTAATGTTAAGTTAATAACTTTATTTTAAGTTAAGTTGTAAATCAAATAGGCCTAGCTAGTAGTAATCATCTGCTGACGTCCTGTTAGGTGCATTTCATTGTGCATACATTACTGGATCTGCCTTTACACTGAAGTTTTGTGTTTTTGTAAATTATTTCAGAAAAAAAAGTGTTAATAAAGCACTTAAAACTTTAAGTATGACTCTTATTACTTCATTAAAACTCAGCAGGGCGGCATGCCAACTTTTAAATAAATACATCCTGTCAATGACCAAAAGTTATAAAACTGTGCAAACCGTGAAACGGAAGTGAAAGCAGAACTCAACATTTATGATTATTCCCTCCTACAACCTTGTGCCCTATAAAAGACAAGTGACCTCACGGCGTGCACCACTGGAGAGAGCAGGCGAGACGAGAGGTACGTGATCCCACACTTAAGTTTCTTTTACTGTTTGACCAGAAAAAATGACATCTGTTAGGCGTGTTCATGGACACACCGTTAATTAAACATAAGAAAAACTTTTCTTTCTCTTTTTTTTTTTTACAAAGGAAATATATATAAGTGATTTCCCGTTAACTGTTTGTCCATCAGAGTAAAGCTTCAGCCACACCAGGAATTGATGAAGAAGTAATGTAGGCTGTGCACTATGCCAATATGTCACTGCTGCAAGAAGGTGTTTTTTATTTAAAAGTAGAAATGTCACATGGTCTGCTCTATGTTCTGTACGATCTATATTTATGTATTTTATTTTGTTATTCTCTTGTAACTGAAACATTTTCCCTCCGGGGACAATAAAGTCTATCTTGATTCCTGAATGATTTAAATTCCTTTGATATTAAGTTTCTTCACATCCCTCTAAAGTTTTAACATTGACAATCCTCTTTCTTACAGTGACAGTAATCCAGACATCATCATGCAGTGGGCTGAAAATGACTTTGACCTGCCCCCTGGGGTCGTTCGACTCGGTCTCTCTGCGCCAGTTAATGGTAAAAAGTACGTCATGTACCACGGCACCACCAGTGAGGCTGCTCGGTCCATCATGGCCAAAGGTTTTCAGCAGTCTTCAGGTGGGATGCTCGGGCCCGGCGTCTACCTCAGCAGAGACCTGGAGAAAGCTAGACGCTATCCCATCGATCATCCTGAGTATGACAGGGTCGTCATTAAGGTTGTGGTCAATGTGGGGAGAGTGATCGCCATCAATTATCAGCGCCACCCACGTCAGATGACCTGGCATGATTCCAGATATGGGGAGGTGTTTGACACCGCCTGGGTGCCACCAAATTGTGGAATGGTGAAAAGTGGTTTGGAGGAGGATTGTGTCTGGGATCCCAGTCGAATCAAGATCATTAGTGCCATCAAACCAAGTGCCCCAGCCCAGGGTGGATGGGGTGCACGAGGCTACATGTGAGCTCTAAGAGATGATACCAATTTTATTTGAATGGTCAAATGTATTTTTATATATTTGTATAATGAATCAAGACATTGCATTTTGTATCACTGCCAAATATAACCCTTAAAATAAATTGGTTCCATAAAATCAGGTTTGCTGTTTTGTTCTGTTGAAAGCAAAGTGATGACTGATTTTAGCTGCAAGAGGCGCCAAATAAAAAAGGAACAATCTATTTTAATTTTTACAAAAGATTAAGAATGTTTCATGCAAAGTCCCTCTAAAGTTTTAACATTGACAATCTTCTTTCTTACAGTGACAGTAATCCAGACATCATCATGCAGTGGGCTGAAAATGACTTTGACCTGCCCCCTGGGGTCGTTCGACTCGGTCTCTCTGCGCCAGTTAATGGTAAAAAGTACGTCATGTACCACGGCACCACCAGTGAGGCTGCTCGGTCCATCATGGCCAAAGGTTTTCAGCAGTCTTCAGGTGGGATGCTCGGGCCCGGCGTCTACCTCAGCAGAGACCTGGAGAAAGCTAGACGCTATCCCATCGATCATCCTGAGTATGACAGGGTCGTCATTAAGGTTGTGGTCAATGTGGGCAAAGTGATCGCCATCAATTATCAGGGCCACCCACGCCAGAAAACCTGGCATGATTCCAGATATGGGGAGGTGTTTGACACCGCCTGGGTGCCACCAAATTGTGGAATGGTGAAAAGTGGTTTGGAGGAGGATTGTGTCTGGGATCCCAGTCGAATCAAGATCATTAGTGCCATCAAACCAAGTGCCCCAGCCCAGGGTGGATGGGGTGCACGAGGCTACATGTGAGCTCTAAGAGATGATACCAATTTTATTTGAATGGTCAAATGTATTTTTATATATTTGTATAATGAATCAAGACATTGCATTTTGTATCACTGCCAAATGTAACCCTTAAAATAAATTGGTTCCATAAAATCAGGTTTGCTGTTTTGTTCTGTTGAAAGCAGAGTGATGACTGATTTTAGCTGCAAGAGGCGCCAAATAAAAAAGGAACAATCTATTTAAATTTTTACAAAAGATTAAGAATGTTTCATGCAAAGTGCTGTCATTTCATTGCTCTGTCTTTTCATTAATTATAACCTGTCGAGGTTCTCCAGTAAAGATCATGATATTTGGATGGTTACGTGGACCGCAGAACCAGTACAGACCTGTAAAACCTGTTTACACAACTAAGAGCGCACTGCTGTCTTGTATGACCTTCACAGCTTATGAGAACATCATACATTCTGCTTTCTAAAAAAATGTGTATTGGCTAAATGAGTCATGTGATGTAAACAGAGCTTTCTCACACATCTATATCACCCACAGAATCAGGAAACATCAGAAAGTTAGAGTCCAGGGTAATGCCAGTAAAAGTAGCAAAGGGGACTGCTCACGATGCAGCTGACAGTATTTGAATAGCAGTCATGAGTTTAAACTTTACAGATCCAGAATACTGAGGACATGCAGACTTCTACTCAGGATATTAAAGGGCCCATATTATGCATTTTCTGGTTTTATATGCTCTTTAGTGTGTTTTCCAAGTGTCCTGTTCATGTTTAGTCACATCTATGTGCAAAAGTCCACGGAAACGCGGCTTCTCCTACGTCCTCCTGTTAGCTGTATGTATGTATGTAACGCTCGGTTCTAGCCCCCATCGAAAAAAATTTGCCAGTCTTACGTCATTGTCAGTGTGAGATCACTGATCTAAGCCCATTGGCTCGTTGTGGCCCAGCAGCTCATGTTGCACGCCCGTTAACTTCTGTAGCACGCCCACGATATGCCGTAGTCTGCGGTAGCACAGTAGTGCTAAGGTGCTAATGTTTATGCTCCCCTCGGACGGAGCCAATGGCTGCATTCCCAATGTGGTAAAAGGGGCGTGACATTTCAGAGAACCGTGCTGAGTGACTGACTAATTACGGCAGAGCCGACAGACCGACCAATCAGATCAGACTTGGCACACGTGGGGACTCTGAACGTGGGCACTTCAGAGCCTTAGAGAGAGAGTCAGAAGAGAGCCGGTGCATGGAGCGGCAGTTCATGAAAACAGACACTTTTTTTATAACTTTAGCTATTGTGAACATACTTTAGTAGGTACATAGATCAAATATATGAACCCCAAAAAGGGCAGAATATGAGCTCTTTAAAGTGCGCCTGCTTCCTGTGAGGTTTTCACAGCTCGCCTGCACAGGAAACAAGACAAAAGAAAAGATATTTCAAGAAACTGCAACAAGAGCACCAGCTTCCTGAGAGATCAGGGCCTCTACTGCCAAGTAAGGAGATAATAATGTATGATTCAGACTCTGAGGGGGAAATTTCCATTCTTGATGAGGGGGGGGGGTGATCATTCCCTGTCTAGTCATACTGAAGCAGTGTGATGAGTGTTTTTATTGTATTTGAAGAGGTTCTCCTCTGAAATGTCTGATTCTGCACAAGTGCACTTAACACTAATAAAAATGTTACAGATGCTACACAACAATGAACAAAGAAAGGATGTTTTTTTGCACTTAGTACTTAAGAACACGTTCCTGAATGCACCTGCATTCCCCACAGCACCTTCGAGGTTCTTGTTCTTTTGTTGTGTATTTTCATTTCCACTTTCTACTTAATTATTATTCTGAAATATAATGCTGAATAAAGCAGCTTTTAACTTTTAATTCACAAACAAAAGCAGACTTCTCTTGGCTGCAGATAATAAGCCTGAGGAAAATAAAAAACTAAAACACAGCTGCAGAAAAAAAAGTAAATGCAACAAGAGCACCAGCTTCCTGAGAGATCAGGGCCTCTACTGCCAAGTAAGGAGATAGTAATGTATGATTCAGACTCTGAGGGAGAGATTTCCATTCTTGATGAGGGGGGGGGGGGGGTGAAATTTTCACACTGATCAGGGGTGTGGGATGCGTCCAGCGTTTTGGACAACACCTCCCTCAAAGTGAAGCCAAGCAGATTTAGAGCTTCATCTACTGACCGGCTGCAGTATAGGTCATAAGCTCGGCCTCCTTTGTGTTATCAATTGGGACATGGGGCGAACTTTAAAATGAAAATACAGGTCAAGAAAAGTTTTCTCAAACCCTGTTTCTGTCTGCTAGCTTGTTATTATCATGCTGATTTGGGTCCAAGTCCTCCCTCCTTTTCTGAGAAGTTTCATTTTTAGTTATTATTTGATTCTATAAAATGGAGTATAATGAGTGACAGCTCTGTTGACAAATGAGGCTCCTGCAGCGCTCAATCAATAAATACATATTTGTATAGCATCTAATGACAAGGCCAAAAAGCAGGTGTAAGACCTTATTGTTCGGACCTGTGTGCAGCAGGTTATCAGAAACAGAGAGAGGAAACATAACGAACAACCGTGAGCGTCTGCTTCAAAGCGGAGCGGTGTGACATCAACACCTTAGCTCACAAATAGTCACAAATATATTTTTTAAAAACAATCACAAAGTCATCGGAAAGAAACTCAAAACATAAACAAGGGCAGAACAAAGTAATATAAAAATAACAGAGAGAGAAATAGAATGATTAAAAAAGAAACACAAAAGGAACTAAAAAGCAGAAAACTGATTTTTTAAAAAGCCTCCTGAGGTCGTTGATCCATTTACAAGAAAGTCAACTCACATCACGGCTGCTAAGTTTTTTCCTGGGTGTAAACCAACTCAAATAACAGTTTACAACAGGATATAGAAAGTGAAAGTGTGCATACCTTCCTCTAAAAACTCCCCTCGCAGCTCAACAGCGTTAAACACAGCTGAAGGAAGTCAGAGAGAGAAGTCGTGGAAGAACTCTCAGAGAGGTAAGTGAACCAAATCCGCTTATTCCTGAGAAGTGTTTACAGAAAGATATTCTGAATATGACATTGACTTTTTGATAAATATGAGGAGAGCGAGGGCTGTTCCAGATATGTCAACTACTTTTTTTAATCTATTAACCCCTTGATAACAGCAACTGATGTTTTATTTCTTACTTTCTTTTCATTTAAAACTATTTCTGCCGAATGAAAACCACATGATCATGAATATAAAAAGTGAAGCGGGGTGGAGGTTAATGATTTCCTTCACAGCATTTAAAGCAGGAAATGAGAGGAGAACTAAATCAGCTTCATGTTTTTGAAGTCGTTCGAGAGGCTAAAGCGCCTGTTTTTCTTAAATGAAGATTTTAAAATGTCAGCCACAAGGGGCAGCAGGGGTTCACATTTTTCACACACAAAAAACAAATCCGAAACAACAGGCTTTGATGCCTTTCTTATGAGATAGGACAGTGGATAGAGTTGTAACTTGGGGAGAGGGGAGAGAGAGAGTGAGTGGGGAACGACATGCAGGGAGGAGCATCAGGTCTGATTCAAACTCAGGCCATCTGCTTTGAGGATTAAAACCTCTGTACATGGGCTCTTAACCACTCAGAAACCGGCGCCCCGGAGGAAGTGGTTTGGATTTTCATAAACATAAACATCGCACAAAAAGTAAGGACATTTGTGTTTGGTAGATTATTTTGTTGTTGTAACAATGCTCCTTGGCAAAAAATCTTATGCTGTTGGAAAGCCTGTTTATTTCCCTTTTAAATGGTGCCACATTTGTAAGGAACATACATTTGTGGGATGAGCAGCAGAGCTGAGTAAGTGGGTTGCGCCCATGAAAAACTTGCCAAATCTTAAAATGTTTGATTAAAATCAAACATTTTAATATTGTTTCACGTAACCACACGTTTTGTTTTTTTTCCCAGTCTCCACTCCAAGTTTTGTGTTTCTTTGTAGGATTTTTCCAGAACATAGTTAAAGAGGAATATTCTCCCCCTCCTCCACCTTTTCAAACAGTCCCCTGTGGTCTAAATGAAACATCTGTGCTGTACTTTGGTCAAAATATAACATGAATCAAGCACCAGAGGAGGTTTGTGACCCTGTATAAACCAGCTCTCTCAGAACACTCCGTTTTGGTGTGTGTCTTTTTAAATACAATGAGCCCCGCCCCCTGAGTTTTCCCGTTAGACATCACTCCTCTGTAGCAAGAATAAAAATGGCGGACGTGTGCAAAAGTTTTTTCCCCAGGCTGGGGGTGGAGTCCATGGGTGGAGATACCAGGAGAGGGGAGGGGAGGGGAGGAGAGGGGGATTTTTTTGACTATTCCAGTGATAGTTAAAAAAATCAGTTTGGCTCTGTATTGATAAAATATTCCTCTTTCTTACAGTGATACTGACACCAGCATGCCGTACCAGTGGGCTGAGGATGATGGTGGTCTGCCGTATGGCGTCACTCAACTTGGTCTCTCTCAGCCGGTCAGTGGTAAAAGATACGTCATGTACCACGGCACCACCAGGCAGGCTGCTCAATCCATCCAGGCCACAGGTTTTGGTCGGTCTACGGATGGGATGCTCGGCCCTGGAGTCTACCTCAGCAGAGACCTGGATAAAGCCAGCCGCTATCCCATCAGACATCCTGAGTATGACAGGGTCGTCATTAAGGTCGTGGTCAATGTGGGGAGAGTGATCGCCATCAATCGTCAGGGCCACCCACGCCAGAAAACCTGGCATGATTCCAGATATGGGGAGGTGTTTGACACCGCGTGGGTGCCACCCAGATGTGGAATGGTGTCAAGCGGTTCGGAGGAGAATTGCGTCTGGGATCCCAGTCGAATCCAGATCATCAAAATCATCCAGCCAATGCAGACATCAAACACCTCAATCGAAGGTGCTGGACTGGCTGCGGTGGCTACTGCAGGAATCTTTGGTGCTGCTGCAGCCTTATTGTTTGCAGCTTTAGGTAAAAACTAAATGACATCCCTATGTGTTATCTTTTCCCTGATCATTCCCTGTCTAGTCATACTGAAGCAGTGTGATGAGTGTTTTTTGTATTTAAAGAGGTTCTCCTCTGAAATGTCTGATTCTGCACAAGTGCACTTACCACTAATAAAAATGTTACCGATGCAACACAACAATGAACAAAGAAAGGATGTTTTTTTGCACTTAGTACTTAAGAACATGTTCCTGAATGCACCTGCATTCCCCATAGCACCTTCAAGGTTCTTGTTCTTTTGTTGTGTATTTTCACTTAATCTCTACTTAATTATTATTCTGAATTATAATGCTGAATAAAGCAGCTTTTAACTTTTAATTCACAAACAAAAGCAGACTTCTCTTGGCTGCAGATAATAAGCCTGAAGATTATGCAAGTAACTAATTAGAAACACAAAATATCTACAAAATAAACATTTTTAAAAAGATACAAAACAGTGACACAAAAACATCCAAAGGACACAAAGTACGATCACGATATATCTTTAAAAAAATGTATAAAAAAAAGAAACTCAATGTAACTAAAAAGTCACACAAAAGAGCAAAACATCAACAAAGTCACAAAATAATACAAAAATAACACAAAGTTACAAAAAACAAACATGATACATCTACAAAGTTGAATAAATATCCAAACAATAAACTCAAATTAACTAAAAAAGAATCCAAAAACAATCACTGAGTAACTACAAATAACTACAAAGTCACACAAAAGGGTCAAAAGGTCACATAGACATTGAAAAGAAACTCAAGACATCAACAAAGCCACAAAAAATAACAGAAAGTTACAAAAAACAAACATGATATGTCTACAAATATCCAAGCAGTAAACTCAAAGTTCGGACCCAGGGGTGTCTTACAGTTATCCCAGAAGGATAACCACAAAATCACAATAGCGATATATTGGAAAGGGGGGAAGAAACAACAGAACTGTTTAGAGCCACAACAGGCTTCCTAACCTAAATAAGCCACCGAAAAGGAGTAACTAAACCACTGCTGCCAAGAAGCTGACTCAAAACAAAAATTGTCCAGGAGCCCCAGAAAACACGAAACAAAAAGCAAAGGCTGCCAGAGAGACCTTTGATAACACAAAAGACTGGAGTAGACACGAAACTATCCAGCACCCCAATTTAAACACTGGGAGACCAGCAACGGAAAGCTTATGTAGAAAGTTCTTAGTTGGTGTTTATACGTAAATACACACAACGACTTGAGAAACCACAGGGAGAACCTCTCACTACCTCTGAAGGTGAGATAATGAGTCAGCACAGACCACAGGAGACTCAGGGTATATGAAAACTTCCCACACCTGGACTTAATCAAAGCCAATCAGTGCCACACACATCTGATTGCAATGAGTTGATTCTCTCACCACTCTCACCGAGCAGAAAGAGTGAGTGCCCTCACAGTGAAAGAACTCTCAGAGAGGTAAGTGAACCAAATCCGCTTATTCCTGGTGTTTACAGATTTTGAAATGTCGGTCACAAGGGGCAGCAGGGGTTCACATTTTTCACACACAAAAAATGAATCCGAAACAACAGGCTTTGATGCCTTTCTTATGAGATAGTGTAGAAGAGTAAATGCTCTTGAACAATCAATTAATATTGTTTCAAGTAACCATATGTTTTGTTTTCCCAGTCTCCACTCCGAGTTTTGTGTTTCTTTGTAGGATTTTTCCAGAACATAGTTAAAGAGGAATATTCTCCCCCTTCTCCACCTTTTCAAACAGTCCCCTGAGGTTTAAATGAAACATCTGTGCTGTGCTTTGGTCAAAATATAACATGAATCAAGCACCAGAGGAGGTTTGTGACCCTGTATAAACCAGCTTTCTCAGAATGCTCCGTTTTGGTGTGTGTGTCTCTTTAAATGCAATGACACCCCCCCCCCCCCCTCTCAGTTTTCCCGGTAGACATCACTCCTCTGTAGCAAG
This sequence comes from Labrus bergylta, assembly GCF_963930695.1. Lineage (NCBI taxonomy): Eukaryota > Metazoa > Chordata > Actinopteri > Labriformes > Labridae > Labrus > Labrus bergylta. The sequence continues at coordinate 2,803,028 of NC_089210.1, read as the reverse complement.
AATAAAAATGGCGGACGTGCGCAAAAGTTTTTCTCTAGGCTGGGGGTGGAGTCTATGGGTGGAGATACCAGGAGAGGGGAGGGGATTTATTTTTACCAGAATCCCACTGTGACATCACAAGGAGAGCACATTTGAAACAGAGCATTTTTCTGTGTTGTAAGACTTATGCAGACCACAAACAAAGGACTGGATGGGTTTATTTAATATGTTGTGGGTCAGTAGAGACTCAGGTTACCCAAATAAATGTTCAGAAACACTGTACGAGTGGATTTTTCTGAATACGTCCCCTTTAATCTAGTAGCCGGCAATGAACGGGTTAATAAGCATAAATAGTGTTTTCTATGGTGGCGACTGCTGCACTTGTAAAGTGTCTTTAGTTTATCTTTGTCTCTGTATGAATAAGAATGGTTTAATTAATCACATTTCTTTCAGTGTTACTGACACCATCATGCTGAGCAGATCCAAGTTCCAGTGATAGTTAAAAAAAAATCAGTTTGGCTCTGTATTGATAAAATATTCCTCTTTCTTACAGTGATACTGACACCAGCATGCAGTACCAGTGGGCTGAGGATGATGGTGGTCTGCCGTATGGCGTCACTCAACTTGGTCTCTCTCAGCCGGTCAGTGGTAAAAGGTACGTCATGTACCACGGCACCACCAGACAGGCTGCTCAATCCATCCAGGCAACAAGTTTTTGTCGGTCTACGGATGGGATGCTCGGCCCTGGAGTCTACCTCAGCAGAGACCTGGCTAAAGCCAGCCGCTATCCCATCAGACATCCTGAGTATGACAGGGTCGTCATTAAGGTCGTGGTCAATGTGGGGAGAGTGATCGCCATCAATTGTCAGGGCCACCCACGCCAGAAAACCTGGCATGACTCCAGATATGGGGAGGTGTTTGACACCGCCTGGGTGCCACCAAATTGTGGAATGGTGCCAAGCGGTTTGGAGGAGGATTGCGTCTGGGATCCCAGTCGAATCAACATCATCAAAATCATCCAGCCAATCCAGACATCAAACACCTCAATCGAAGGTGCTGGACTGGCTGTGGTGGCTACTGCAGTCTTTGGTGCTGCTGCAACCTCATTGTTTGCAGCTTTAGGTAAAAACTAAATGACATCCCTACGTGTTGTCTTTTCCCTGATCATTCCCTGTCTAGTCATACTGAAGCAGTGTGATGAGTGTTTTTATTGTATTTAAAGAGGTTCTCCTCTGAAATATCTGATTCTGCACAAGTGCACTTAACACTAATAAAAATGTTGAACAAAGAAAGGATGTTTTTTTGCACTTAGTACTTAAGAACACGTTCCTGAATGCACCTGCATTCCCCACAGCACCTTCAAGGTTTTTGTTCTGTTGTGTATTTTCATTTCCACTTTCTACTTAATTATTATTCTGAATTATAATGCTGAATAAAGCAGCTTTTAACTTTTAATTCACAAACAAAAGCAGACTTCTCTTGGCTGCAGATAATAAGCCTGAAGATTATGCAACTAACTAATTAGAAACACAAAATATCTACAAAATAATAAACATTTTTAAGAAGATACAAAAACATCCAAAGGACACAAAGTACGATCACGATATATCTTTAAAAAAATGTATCGGTGTAACTAAAAAGTCACACAAAAGGTCAAAACATCAACAAAGTCACAAAATAATACAAAGTTACAAAAAACAAACATGATACATCTACAAAGTTGAATAAATATCCAAACAATAAACTCAAATTAACTACAAACAAATCCAAAAACAATCACTATGAATAACTACAAAGTCACACAAAAGGGTCAAAGGTCACACAGTCACTGAAAAGAAACTCAAAATATCAACAAAGTCACATAAACACAAAAAAGGAAACAACATTTACAAAAAGTAATACATAAAGAAACTCAAAGTAACAAAGCAATGAAAGGTCTAAAGGTCACAAAGTCCCTGAAATGAAACAAAAACACCAACAAAGTCACAAAATAATATAAAATTGTAACACAAGGCAACAAAGTAATATAAAAATAACAGAGAGAGAAACAGAATGATTAAAAAAGAAACACAAAAGGAACTAAAAAGCAGAAAACTGATTTTAAAAAAAAGCCTCCTGAGGTCGCTGATCCATTTACAAGAAAGTCAACTCACATCACGGCTGCTATTAATAAGTTTTTTCCTGGGTGTAAACCAACTCAAATAACAGTTTAAAACAGGATATAGAAAGTGAAAGTGTGCATACCTTCCTCTAAAAACTCCCCTCGCAGCTCAACAGCGTTAAACACAGCTGAAGGAAGTCAGAGAGAGAAGTCGTGGAAGAACTCTCAGAGAGGTAAGTGAACCAAATCCGCTTATTCCTGGTGTTTACAGATTTTGAAATGTCGGTCACAAGGGGCAGCAGGGGTTCACATTTTTCACACACAAAAAATGAATCCAAAACAACAGGCTTTGATGCCTTTCTTATGAGATAGTGTAGAAGAGTAAATGCTCTTGAACAATCAGACAGACACTATGGCTTGTGAATCGAGGATCTGTTTATTTCTCTTGGAGCAGTTATTTTATACACACTGAGCAATTACAACATGTGTGCTATATAAGGACCATGTCCTAAAAGTTTCTTGGACAGACAGTTGGTCTCTTAACAGGAATGAGTGGGTGGGTATGTGTGTACGTGTATCAGAACATGAGCTTATGACTTGGCCAAATTCAGAGGTTAAAAACGTATTGGTTTGTGCCTGTTGCTGTCCAGATTGTGTGTTTCTGTTATGGTTCAACCTTTCAAACGACAGCAATAGAACAGTGGATAGAGTTGTAACTTGGGGAGAGGGGAGAGAGAGAGTGAGTGGGGAACGACATGCAGGGAGGAGCATCAGGTCTGATTCAAACTCAGGCCATCTGCTTTGACGATTAAAACCTCTGTACATGGGCTCTTAACCACTCAGAAACCGGCACCCCGGAGGAGGTGGATTGGATTTTCATAAACATAAACATCGCACAAAAAGTAAGGACATTTGTGTTTGATAGATTATTTTGTTGTTGTAACAATGCTTCTTGGCAAAAAATCTTATGCTGTTGGAAAGCCTGTTACTGGCACCATCACGCTGAGCAGATCCAAGTTCCAGTGATAGTTAAAAAAATCAGTTTGGCTCTGTATTAATAAAAACTGATTGATAAAATATTCCTCTTTCTTACAGTGATACTGACACCAGCATGCCGTACCAGTGGGCTGAGGATGATGGTGGTCTGCCGTATGGCGTCACTCAACTTGGTCTCTCTCAGCCGGTCAGTGGTAAAAGGTACGTCATGTACCACGGCACCACCAGGCAGGCTGCTCGGTTCATCCAGGCCACAGGTTTTTGTCAGTCTACGGATGGGATGCTCGGCCCTGGAGTCTACCTCAGCAGAGACCTGGATAAAGCCAGCCGCTACCCCATCAGACATCCTGAGTCTGACAAGGTAGTCATTAAGGTCGTGGTCAATGTGGGGAGAGTGATCGCCATCAATCGTCAGGGCCACCCACGCCAGAAAACCTGGCATGATTCCAGATATGGGGAGGTGTTTGACACCGCGTGGGTGCCACCAAATTGTGGAATGGTGAAAAGTGGTTTGGAGGAGGATTGTGTCTGGGATCCCAGTCGAATCGAGATCATCAAAATCATCCAGCCAATCCAGACATCCAACACCCCAACTGAAGGTGGTGGACTGGCTGCGGTGGCTACTGCAGTCTTTGGCGTTGCTGCAATCTTATTGTTTGCAGCTTTAGGTAAAAACTAAATGACATCCCTATGTGTTGTCTTTTCCCTGATCATTCCCTGTCTAGTCATACTGAAGCAGTGTGATGAGTGTTTTTTGTATTTAAAGAGGTTCTCCTCTGAAATATCTGATTCTGCACAAGTGCACTTAACACTAATAAAAATGTTACAGATGCTACACAACAATGAACAAAGAAAGGATGTTTTTTTGCACTTAGTACTTAAGAACACGTTCCTGAATGCACCTGCATTCCGAACAGCACCTTCGAGGTTCTTGTTCTTTTGTTGTGTATTTTCATTTCCACTTTCTACTTAATTATTATTCTGAAATATAATGCTGAATAAAGCAGCTTTTAACTTTTAATTCACAAACAAAAGCAGACTTCTCTTGGCTGCAGATAATAAGCCTGAGGAAAATAAAAAACTAAAACACAGCTGCAGAAAAAAAAGTAAATGCAACAAGAGCACCAGCTTCCTGAGAGATCAGGGCCTCTACTGCCAAGTAAGGAGATAGTAATGTATGATTCAGACTCTGAGGGGGAAATTTCCATTCTTGATGAGGCGGGGGGGGGGGGGGGGTGAAATTTTCACACTGATCAGGGGTGTGGGATGCGTCCAGCGTTTTGGACAACACCTCCCTCAAAGTGAAGCCAAGCAGATTTAGAGCTCCATCTACTGACCGGCTGCAGTATAGGTCATAAGCTCGGCCTCCTTTGTGTTATCAATTGGGACATGGGGCGAACTTTAAAATGAAAATACAGGTCAAGAAAAGTTTTCTCAAACCCTGTTTCTGTCTGCTAGCTTGTTATTATCATGCTGATTTGGGTTCAAGTCCTCCCTCCTTTTCCGAGAAGTTTCATTTTTAGTTATTATTTGATTCTATAAAATGGAGTATAATGAGTGACAGCTCTGTTGACAAATGAGGCTCCTGCAGCGCTCAATCAATAAATACATATTTGTATAGTGCCAAATGACAAGGCCAAAAAGCAGGTGTAAGACCTTATTGTTCAGACCTGTGTGCAGCAGGTTATCAGAAACAGAGAGAGGAAACATAACGAACACACCCGTGAGCGTCTGCTTCAAAGCGACACAAGAATCCGTTCTGCTGTGGACTGAACCCACCTGAGAGAGCTGTGAAGTTTTATAATGAAGTTAAATGTGTTAGCAGGAGCGGTGTGACATCAACGCCTCAGCTCTCACAGCTGATCCCTGTACTGTACAGACTCTGGCTCGAAAGGAGAAATCTGTCAGTGTCTGTCACAGGAGTCGTTTGGCTTCACTGTTGTAAACTGTAGAAGGTGGTGATGTGTTGTCCCTCTTTGTATACAGTCAATGTTGCACACATGTCTTTATAGAATTTGAATGCTATTTCTGTAATCGCTTATTATACTTTTACTGCTTTAAAATTAAAGTATCACACTGATGTTGTATTCCTGTGTAATTATTAAATTATTGTAAATTATTTAAGTTAAAATATGAGTGCAGAGTGACAATTCTACAATTCACTTAGCAGACGCTTTTATCCAATGTGAGGAACATCAGAGAGTAAGAGCAACACAAGCAAAGACCTAGAGAGGAGGCAACAACGTCAGGAAGTGCAAACGATCAGCTTTAAGTACGATCGGACACACAGGTGCTGACAGAAAGTGACCAGAGGCAGAGCACAACATCGACAGCTGTTCTTGAGAGCTCTAATCAGTATAGAAACCATATTAAAACCATCATCATCATCGTCATCATCTTTAAGGTCGTATGTGTTCATAAAGAGCTGTGACTTTTTCTTTTTCTTAAAGCTGCAGAGGGATTCTGCAGATCGAATGGAGTTTGGAAGTTCGATCAACCACCGGGGGGCGACAGAGGAGAAGAGTCTAGTCAGAGACTTAGGACCCTGTTGTGAAGGTTGGATCAGATGCCTTTCATTGGCAGAGCGTAGTGGGCGGGAGGGAGTGTAGACCTAGAGGAGATAGTTTAGGTAAGGAGGAGACGTTTTTGTCGTCATAGATTCAGACAACATCTTAATCTTCCACTGATAATTCTTTAAGGACTCGAAACGTCTCTACAGATCACTGAATAAAAGTGCCCAAAAATAGAAAATGTCCTACTAACCTGTTATCACTGGCAGCCTGTTGCAACACAGCCAATGTGTTGAACTTCCACCTTTGACTTGAAGGATAATCAATCATTGTAAAACATTGTATGAAAGAGCCCAGCTGTTGAACTTTTTGTGCAGGAATAGATTCAGATTTTAGATATAAATAGATTTTTTCTTCCACCTTTTGTTAACTTCTTACTACGCCCTGATTCTCTGATCACTCTGCAGCCTGTTGCCAAAACAGAAATCAAACTTTCCATGTGTATAAACCCACACCTAAATAAACAGAACTGACTGAACTCGAAACTTATAAAACAGTGCATGAGTGAAACAAAAGTGAAAGTAAGACATGTATGCAGATGTTTTTTCCTACCTGATCCTTTATAAAGCAGACTGAACTCAGAGCGCGCACACTTGGACGGATCTGGAGTGAGGACAGGTATGTGAACACAACTTTTCTTTTTCTTTTTTTAACTATATAAAGTCTTTCTCTTTTATTTTTTACAAAGGAAATATATATAAGTGATTTCCTGTTAACTGTTTGTCCATCAGAGTAAAGCTTCAGCCACACCAGGAATTACTCAGAACATTAGAACACTTTAAAAGTTGACATAAAGTTTCAATAATGGAGAATAACTTTATAATCAGGTCAGGGCTGGAAGACTGCAAATCAATCCATTAGGACAACTCTCTGAATAAAAATGAACAACAGAATAGAGACTGATTATTTTTGGTGTATTATCACAGAAAAACTGTTGCAAGTTTTACAAGTTTTGGGAGAGTTTTGCTAATTAAATAAAGGTCTTCAATCAAAGAATCTTTTATACTGTATAGAATGGAAAGCATTTTGTGATGCCTTGGATCCAGTAAAATAATTCTAATTCTAATTAATATTCTAAATAAGAAGTAATGTAGGCTGTGCACTATGCCAATATGTCACTGCTGCAAGAAGGTGTTTTTTATTTAAAAGTAGAACTGTCACATGGTCTGCTCTATGTTCTGTACGATCTATATTTATGTATTTTATTTTGTTATTCTCTTGTAACTGAAACATTTTCCCTCCGGGGACAATAAAGTCTATCTTGATTCCTGAATGATTTAAATTCCTTTGATATTAAGTTTCTTCACATCCCTCTAAAGTTTTAACATTGACAATCCTCTTTCTTACAGTGACAGTAATCCAGACATCATCATGCAGTGGGCTGAAAATGACTTTGACCTGCCCCCTGGGGTCGTTCGACTCGGTCTCTCTGCGCCAGTTAATGATAAAAAGTACGTCATGTACCACGGCACCACCAGTGAGGCTGCTCGGTCCATCATGGCCAAAGGTTTTCAGCAGTCTTCAGGTGGGATGCTCGGGCCCGGCGTCTACCTCAGCAGAGACCTGAATAAAGCCAGCCGCTATCCCATCGATCATCCTGAGCATGACAGGGTCGTCATTAAGGTCGTGGTCAATGTGGGGAGAGTGATCGCCATCAATCGTCAGGGCCACCCACGCCAGAAAACCTGGCATGACTCCAGATATGGGGAGGTGTTTGACACCGCCTGGGTGCCACCAAATTGTGGAATGGTGCCAAGTGGTTTGGAGGAGGATTGTGTCTGGGATCCCAGTCGAATCAAGATCAATGGTGCCATCAAACCAAGTGCCCCAGCCCAGGGTGGATGGGGTGCACGAGGCTACATGTGAGCTCTAAGAGATGATACCAATTTTATTTGAATGGTCAAATGTATTTTTATATATTTGTATAATGAATCAAGACATTGCATTTTGTATCACTGCCAAATGTAACCCTTAAAATAAATTGGTTCCATAAAATCAGGTTTGCTGTTTTGTTCTGTTGAAAGCAAAGTGATGACTGATTTTAGCTGCAAGAGGCGGCAAATAAAAAAGGAACAATCTATTTTAATTTTTACAAAAGATTAAGAATGTTTCATGCAAAGTGCTGTCATTTCATTGCTCTGTCTTTTCATTAATTATAACCTGTCGAGTTTCTCCAGTAAAGATCATGATATTTGGATGGTTACGTGGACCGCAGAACCAGTACGGACCTGTAAAACCTGTTTACACAACTAAGAGCGCACTGCTGTCTTGTATGACCTTCACAGCTTATGAGAACATCATACATTCTGCTTTCTAAAAAAATGTGTCTTGGCTAAATGAGTCATGTGATGTAAACAGAGCTTTCTCACACATCTATATCACCCACAGAATCAGGAAACATCAGAAAGTTAGAGTCCAGGGTAATGCCAGTAAAAGTAGGAAAGGGGACTGCTCACGATGCAGCTGACAGTATTTGAATAGCAGTCATGAGTTTAAACTTTACAGATCCAGAATACTGAGGACATGCAGACTTCTACTCAGGATATTAAAGGGCCCATATTCTTCTTTTTCTGGTTTTATATGCTCTTTAGTGTGTTTTCCAAGTGTCCTGTTCATGTTTAGTCACATCTATGTGCAAAAGTCCACGGAAACGCGGCTTCTCCTACGTCCTCCTGTTAGCTGTATGTATGTATGTAACGCTCGGTTCTAGCCCCCATCGAAAAAAATTTGCCAGTCTTACGTCATTGTCAGTGTGAGATCACTGATCTAAGCCCATTGGCTCGTTGTGGCCCAGCAGCTCATGTTGCACGCCGTTAACTTCTGTAGCACGCCCACGATATGCTGTAGTCTGCGGTAGCACAGTAGTGCTAAGGTGCTAATGTTTATGCTCCCCTCGGACGGAGCCAGTAGCTGCATTCCCAATGTGGTAAAAGGGGCGTGACATTTCAGAGAACCGTGCTGAGTGACTGACCAATTACGGCAGAGCCGACAGGCCGACCAATCAGATCAGACTTGGCACACGTGGGGACTCTGAACGTGGGCACTTCAGAGTCTTAGAGAGAGAGTCAGAAGAGAGCCGGTGCATGGAGCGGCAGTTCATGAAAACAGACACTTTTTTTATAACTTTAGCTATTGTGAACATACTTTAGTAGGTACATAGATCAAATATATGAACCCCAAAAAGGGCAGAATATGAGCTCTTTAAAGTGCGCCTGCTTCCTGTGAGGTTTTCACAGCTCGCCTGCACAGGAAACAAGACAAAAGAAAAGATATTTCAAGAAACTGCAACAAGAGCACCAGCTTCCTGAGAGATCAGGGCCTCTACTGCCAAGTAAGGAGATAATAATGTATGATTCAGACTCTGAGGGGGAAATTTCCATTCTTGATGAGGGGGGGGGGTGAAATTTTCACACTGATCAGGGGTGTGGGATGCGTCCAGCGTTTTGGACAACACCTCCCTCAAAGTGAAGCCAAGCAGATTTAGAGCTCCATCTACTGACCGGCTGCAGTATAGGTCATAAGCTCGGCCTCCTTTGTGTTATCAATTGGGACATGGGGCGAACTTTAAAATGAAAATACAGGTCAAGAAAAGTTTTCTCAAACCCTGTTTCTGTCTGCTAGCTTGTTATTATCATGCTGATTTGGGTTCAAGTCCTCCCTCCTTTTCCGAGAAGTTTCATTTTTAGTTATTATTTGATTCTATAAAATGGAGTATAATGAGTGACAGCTCTGTTGACAAATGAGGCTCCTGCAGCGCTCAATCAATAAATACATATTTGTATAGCATCTAATGACAAGGCCAAAAAGCAGGTGTAAGACCTTATTGTTCGGACCTGTGTGCAGCAGGTTATCAGAAACAGAGAGAGGAAACATAACGAACAACCGTGAGCGTCTGCTTCAAAGCGGAGCGGTGTGACATCAACACCTTAGCTCACAAATAGTCACAAATATATTTTTTAAAAACAATCACAAAGTCATCGGAAAGAAACTCAAAACATAAACAAGGGCAGAACAAAGTAATATAAAAATAACAGAGAGAGAAATAGAATGATTAAAAAAGAAACACAAAAGGAACTAAAAAGCAGAAAACTGATTTTTTTAAAAAGCCTCCTGAGGTCGTTGATCCATTTACAAGAAAGTCAACTCACATCACGGCTGCTAAGTTTCTTCCTGGGTGTAAACCAACTCAAATAACAGTTTACAACAGGATATAGAAAGTGAAAGTGTGCATACCTTCCTCTAAAAACTCCCCTCGCAGCTCAACAGCGTTAAACACAGCTGAAGGAAGTCAGAGAGAGAAGTCGTGGAAGAACTCTCAGAGAGGTAAGTGAATGAAATCCGCTTATTCCTGAGAAGTGTTTACAGAAAGATATTCTGAATATGACATTGACTTTTTGATAAATATGAGGAGAGCGAGGGCTGTTCCAGATATGTCAACTACTTTTTTTAATCTATTAACCCCTTGATAACAGCAACTGATGTTTTATTTCTTACTTTCTTTTCATTTAAAACTATTTCTGCCGAATGAAAACCACATGATCATGAATATAAAAAGTGAAGCGGGGTGGAGGTTAATGATTTCCTTCACAGCATTTAAAGCAGGAAATGAGAGGAGAACTAAATCAGCTTCATGTTTTTGAAGTCGTTCGAGAGGCTAAAGCGCCTGTTTTTCTTAAATGAAGATTTTAAAATGTCAGCCACAAGGGGCAGCAGGGGTTCACATTTTTCACACACAAAAAACAAATCCGAAACAACAGGCTTTGATGCCTTTCTTATGAGATAGGACAGTGGATAGAGTTGTAACTTGGGGAGAGGGGAGAGAGAGAGTGAGTGGGGAACGACATGCAGGGAGGAGCATCAGGTCTGATTCAAACTCAGGCCATCTGCTTTGAGGATTAAAACCTCTGTACATGGGCTCTTAACCACTCACAAACCGGCGCCCCGGAGGAAGTGGTTTGGATTTTCATAAACATAAACATCGCACAAAAAGTAAGGACATTTGTGTTTGGTAGATTATTTTGTTGTTGTAACAATGCTTCTTGGCAAAAAATCTTATGCTGTTGGAAAGCCTGTTTATTTCCCTTTTAAATGGTGCCACATTTGTAAGGAACATACATTTGTGGGATGAGCAGCAGAGCTGAGTAAGTGGGTTGCGCCCATGAAAAACTTGCCAAATCTTAAAATGTTTGATTAAAATCAAACATTTTAATATTGTTTCACGTAACCACACGTTTTTTTTTTTTTCCCAGTCTCCACTCCAAGTTTTGTGTTTCTTTGTAGGATTTTTCCAGAACATAGTTAAAGAGGAATATTCTCCCCCTCCTCCACCTTTTCAAACAGTCCCCTGTGGTCTAAATGAAACATCTGTGCTGTACTTTGGTCAAAATATAACATGAATCAAGCACCAGAGGAGGTTTGTGACCCTGTATAAACCAGCTCTCTCAGAACACTCCGTTTTGGTGTGTGTCTTTTTAAATACAATGAGCCCCGCCCCCTGAGTTTTCCCGGTAGACATCACTCCTCTGTAGCAAGAATAAAAATGGCGGACGTGTGCAAAAGTTTTTTCCCCAGGCTGGGGGTGGAGTCCATGGGTGGAGATACCAGGAGAGGGGAGGGGAGGGGAGGAGAGGGGGATTTTTTTGACTATTCCAGTGATAGTTAAAAAAATCAGTTTGGCTCTGTATTGATAAAATATTCCTCTTTCTTACAGTGATACTGACACCAGCATGCCGTACCAGTGGGCTGAGGATGATGGTGGTCTGCCGTATGGCGTCACTCAACTTGGTCTCTCTCAGCCGGTCAGTGGTAAAAGGTACGTCATGTACCACGGCACCACCAGGCAGGCTGCTCAATCCATCCAGGCCACAGGTTTTGGTCGGTCTACGGATGGGATGCTCGGCCCTGGAGTCTACCTCAGCAGAGACCTGGATAAAGCCAGCCGCTATCCCATCAGACATCCTGAGTATGACAGGGTCGTCATTAAGGTCGTGGTCAATGTGGGGAGAGTGATCGCCATCAATCGTCAGGGCCACCCACGCCAGAAAACCTGGCATGATTCCAGATATGGGGAGGTGTTTGACACCGCGTGGGTGCCACCCAGATGTGGAATGGTGTCAAGCGGTTTGGAGGAGAATTGCGTCTGGGATCCCAGTCGAATCCAGATCATCAAAATCATCCAGCCAATCCAGACATCAAACACCTCAATCGAAGGTGCTGGACTGGCTGCGGTGGCTACTGCAGGAATCTTTGGTGCTGCTGCAGCCTTATTGTTTGCAGCTTTAGGTAAAAACTAAATGACATCCCTATGTGTTGTCTTTTCCCTGATCATTCCCTGTCTAGTCATACTGAAGCAGTGTGATGAGTGTTTTTTGTATTTAAAGAGGTTCTCCTCTGAAATGTCTGATTCTGCACAAGTGCACTTAACACTAATAAAAATGTTACCGATGCAACACAACAATGAACAAAGAAAGGATGTTTTTTTGCACTTAGTACTTAAGAACATGTTCCTGAATGCACCTGCATTCCCCACAGCACCTTCGAGGTTCTTGTTCTTTTGTTGTGTATTTTCACTTAATCTCTACTTAATTATTATTCTGAATTATAATGCTGAATAAAGCAGCTTTTAACTTTTAATTCACTAACAAAAGCAGACTTCTCTTGGCTGCAGATAATAAGCCTGAAGATTATGCAAGTAACTAATTAGAAACACAAAATATCTACAAAATAAACATTTTTAAAAAGATACAAAACAGTGACACAAAAACATCCAAAGGACACAAAGTACGATCACGATATATCTTTAAAAAAAATGTATAAAAAAAAGAAACTCAATGTAACTAAAAAGTCACACAAAAGAGCAAAACATCAACAAAGTCACAAAATAATACAAAAATAACACAAAGTTACAAAAAACAAACATGATACATCTACAAAGTTGAATAAATATCCAAACAATAAACTCAAATTAACTAAAAAAGAATCCAAAAACAATCACTGAGTAACTACAAATAACTACAAAGTCACACAAAAGGGTCAAAAGGTCACATAGTCATTGAAAAGAAACTCAAGACATCAACAAAGCCACAAAAAATAACAGAAAGTTACAAAAAACAAACATGATATGTCTACAAATATCCAAGCAGTAAACTCAAAGTTCGGACCCAGGGGTGTCTTACAGTTATCCCAGAAGGATAACCACAAAATCGCAATAGCGATATATTGGAAAGGGGGGAAGAAACAACAGAACTGTTTAGAGCCACAACAGGCTTCCTAACCTAAATAAGCCACCGAAAAGGAGTAACTAAACCACTGCTGCCAAGAAGCTGACTCAAAACAAAAATTGTCCAGGAGCCCCAGAAAACACGAAACAAAAAGCAAAGGCTGCCAGAGAGACCTTTGATAACACAAAAGACTGGAGTAGACACGAAACTATCCAGCACCCCAATTTAAACACTGGGAGACCAGCAACGGAAAGCTTATGTAGAAAGTTCTTAGTTGGTGTTTATACGTAAATACACACAACGACTTGAGAAACCACAGGGAGAACCTCTCACTACCTCTGAAGGTGAGATAATGAGTCAGCACAGACCACAGGAGACTCAGGGTATATGAAAACTTCCCACACCTGGACTTAATCAAAGCCAATCAGTGCCACACACATCTGATTGCAATGAGTTGATTCTCTCACCACTCTCACCGAGCAGAAAGAGTGAGTGCCCTCACAGTGAAAGAACTCTCAGAGAGGTAAGTGAACCAAATCCGCTTATTCCTGGTGTTTACAGATTTTGAAATGTCGGTCACAAGGGGCAGCAGGGGTTCACATTTTTCACACACAAAAAATGAATTCGAAACAACAGGCTTTGATGCCTTTCTTATGAGATAGTGTAGAAGAGTAAATGCTCTTGAACAATCAATTAATATTGTTTCAAGTAACCATATGTTTTGTTTTCCCAGTCTCCACTCCGAGTTTTGTGTTTCTTTGTAGGATTTTTCCAGAACATAGTTAAAGAGGAATATTCTCCCCCTCCTCCACCTTTTCAAACAGTCCCCCTGAGGTTTAAATGAAACATCTGTGCTGTGCTTTGGTCAAAATATAACATGAATCAAGCACCAGAGGAGGTTTGTGACCCTGTATAAACCAGCTTTCTCAGAATGCTCCGTTTTGGTGTGTGTGTCTCTTTAAATGCAATGACACCCCCCCCCCTCTCAGTTTTCCCGGTAGACATCACTCCTCTGTAGCAAGAATAAAAATGGCGGACGTGCGCAAAAGTTTTTCTCTAGGCTGGGGGTGGAGTCTATGGGTGGAGATACCAGGAGAGGGGAGGGGATTTATTTTTACCAGAATCCCACTGTGACATCACAAGGAGAGCACATTTGAAACAGAGCATTTTTCTGTGTTGTAAGACTTATGCAGACCACAAACAAAGGACTGGATGGGTTTATTTAATATGTTGTGGGTCAGTAGAGACTCAGGTTACCCAAATAAATGTTCAGAAACACTGTACGAGTGGATTTTTCTGAATACGTCCCCTTTAATCTAGTAGCCGGCAATGAACGGGTTAATAAGCATAAATATTGTTTTCTATGGTGGTGACTGCTGCACTTGTAAAGTGTCTTTAGTTTATCTTTGTCTCTGTATGAATAAGAATGGTTTAATTAATCACATTTCTTTCAGTGTTACTGACACCATCATGCTGAGCAGATCCAAGTTCCAGTGATAGTTAAAAAAAATCAGTTTGGCTCTGTATTGATAAAATATTCCTCTTTCTTACAGTGATACTGACACCAGCATGCAGTACCAGTGGGCTGAGGATGATGGTGGTCTGCCGTATGGCGTCACTCAACTTGGTCTCTCTCAGCCGGTCAGTGGTAAAAGGTACGTCATGTACCACGGCACCACCAGGCAGGCTGCTCAATCCATCCAGGCAACAAGTTTTTGTCGGTCTACGGATGGGATGCTCGGCCCTGGAGTCTACCTCAGCAGAGACCTGGCTAAAGCCAGCCGCTATCCCATCAGACATCCTGAGTATGACAGGGTCGTCATTAAGGTCGTGGTCAATGTGGGGAGAGTGATCGCCATCAATTGTCAGGGCCACCCACGCCAGAAAACCTGGCATGACTCCAGATATGGGGAGGTGTTTGACACCGCCTGGGTGCCACCAAATTGTGGAATGGTGCCAAGCGGTTTGGAGGAGGATTGCGTCTGGGATCCCAGTCGAATCGAGATCATCAAAATCATCCAGCCAATCCAGACATCAAACACCTCAATCGAAGGTGCTGGACTGGCTGTGGTGGCTACTGCAGTCTTTGGTGCTGCTGCAACCTCATTGTTTGCAGCTTTAGGTAAAAACTAAATGACATCCCTACGTGTTGTCTTTTCCCTGATCATTCCCTGTCTAGTCATACTGAAGCAGTGTGATGAGTGTTTTTATTGTATTTAAAGAGGTTCTCCTCTGAAATATCTGATTCTGCACAAGTGCACTTAACACTAATAAAAATGTTGAACAAAGAAAGGATGTTTTTTTGCACTTAGTACTTAAGAACACGTTCCTGAATGCACCTGCATTCCCCACAGCACCTTCAAGGTTTTTGTTCTGTTGTGTATTTTCATTTCCACTTTCTACTTAATTATTATTCTGAATTATAATGCTGAATAAAGCAGCTTTTAACTTTTAATTCACAAACAAAAGCAGACTTCTCTTGGCTGCAGATAATAAGCCTGAAGATTATGCAACTAACTAATTAGAAACACAAAATATCTACAAAATAATAAACATTTTTAAAAAGATACAAAACAGTGACACAAAAACATCCAAAGGACACAAAGTACAATCACGATATATCTTTAAAAAAATGTATAAAAAAAGAAACTCGGTGTAACTAAAAAGTCACACAAAGGGTCAAAACATCAAAGTCACAAAATAATACAAAGTTACAAAAAACAAACATGATACATCTACAAAGTTGAATAAATATCCAAACAATAAACTCAAATTAACTACAAACAAATCCAAAAACAATCACTGAGTAACTATGAATAACAACAAAGTCACACAAAAGGGTCAAAGGTCACACAGTCACTGAAAAGAAACTCAAAATATCAACAAAGTCACATAAACACAAAAAAGGAAACAACATTTACAAAAAGTAATACATAAAGAAACTCAAAGTAACAAAGCAATGAAAGGTCAAAAGGTCACAAAGTCCCTGAAATGAAACAAAAACACCAACAAAGTCACAAAATAATATAAAATTGTAACACAAGGCAACAAAGTAATATAAAAATAACAGAGAGAGAAACAGAATGATTAAAAAAGAAACACAAAAGGAACTAAAAAGCAGAAAACAGATTTTAAAAAAAAGCCTCCTGAGGTCGCTGATCCATTTACAAGAAAGTCAACTCACATCACGGCTGCTATTAATAAGTTTTTTCCTGGGTGTAAACCAACTCAAATAACAGTTTAAAACAGGATATAGAAAGTGAAAGTGTGCATACCTTCCTCTAAAAACTCCCCTCGCAGCTCAACAGCGTTAAACACAGCTGAAGGAAGTCAGAGAGAGAAGTCGTGGAAGAACTCTCAGAGAGGTAAGTGAACCAAATCCGCTTATT
This sequence comes from Labrus bergylta, assembly GCF_963930695.1. Classification (NCBI taxonomy): domain Eukaryota; kingdom Metazoa; phylum Chordata; class Actinopteri; order Labriformes; family Labridae; genus Labrus; species Labrus bergylta. Next base: position 2,786,773 of record NC_089210.1, on the reverse strand, counting down.
CCTGGTGTTTACAGATTTTGAAATGTCGGTCACAAGGGGCAGCAGGGGTTCACATTTTTCACACACAAAAAATGAATCCGAAACAACAGGCTTTGATGCCTTTCTTATGAGATCGTGTAGAAGAGTAAATGCTCCTGAACAATCAGACAGACACTATGGCTTGTGAATCGAGGATCTGTTTATTTCTCTTGGAGCAGTTATTTTATACACACTGAGCAATTACAACATGTGTGCTATATAAGGACCATGTCCTAAAAGTTTCTTGGACAGACAGTTGATCTCTTAACAGGAATGAGTGGGTGGGTATGTGTGTACGTGTATCAGAACATGATCTTATGACTTGGCCAAATTCAGAGGTTAAAAACGTATTGGTTTGTGCCTGTTGCTGTCCAGATTGTGTGTTTCTGTTATGGTTCAACCTTTCAAACGACAGCAATAGAACAGTGGATAGAGTTGTAACTTGGGGAGAGGGGAGAGAGAGAGTGAGTGGGGAACGACATGCAGGGAGGAGCATCAGGTCTGATTCAAACTCAGGCCATCTGCTTTGAGGATTAAAACCTCTGTACATGGGCCCTTAACCACTCAGAAACCGGCACCCCGGAGGAAGTGGATTGGATTTTCATAAACATAAACATCGCACAAAAAGTAAGGACATTTGTGTTTGGTAGATTATTTTGTTGTTGTAACAATGCTTCTTGGCAAAAAATCTTATGCTGTTGGAAAGCCTGTTACTGGCACCATCACGCTGAGCAGATCCAAGTTCCAGTGATAGTTAAAAAAATCAGTTTGGCTCTGTATTAATAAAAACTGATTGATAAAATATTCCTCTTTCTTACAGTGATACTGACACCAGCATGCCGTACCAGTGGGCTGAGGATGATGGTGGTCTACCGTATGGCGTCACTCAACTTGGTCACTCTCAGCCGGTCAGTGGTAAAAGGTACGTCATGTACCACGGCACCACCAGGCAGGCTGCTCGGTTCATCCAGGCCACAGGTTTTTGTCAGTCTACGGATGGGATGCTCGGCCCTGGAGTCTACCTCAGCAGAGACCTGGATAAAGCCAGCCGCTATCCCATCAGACATCCTGAGTCTGACAAGGTAGTCATTAAGGTCGTGGTCAATGTGGGGAGAGTGATCGCCATCAATCGTCAGGGCCACCCACGCCAGAAAACCTGGCATGACTCCAGATATGGGGAGGTGTTTGACACCGCGTGGGTGCCACCAAATTGTGGAATGGTGCCAAGCGGTTTGGAGGAGGATTGCGTCTGGGATCCCAGTCGAATCGAGATCATCAAAATCATCCAGCCAATCCAGACATCCAACACCCCAACTGAAGGTGGTGGACTGGCTGCGGTGGCTACTGCAGTCTTTGGCGTTGCTGCAATCTTATTGTTTGCAGCTTTAGGTAGAAACTAAATGACATCCCTATGTGTTGTCTTTTCCCTGATCATTCCCTGTCTAGTCATACTGAAGCAGTGTGATGAGTGTTTTTATTGTATTTGAAGAGGTTCTCCTCTGAAATGTCTGATTCTGCACAAGTGCACTTAACACTAATAAAAATGTTACAGATGCTACACAACAATGAACAAAGAAAGGATGTTTTTTTGCACTTAGTACTTAAGAACACGTTCCTGAATGCACCTGCATTCCCCACAGCACCTTCGAGGTTCTTGTTCTTTTGTTGTGTATTTTCATTTCTACTTTCTACTTAATTATTATTCTGAAATATAATGCTGAATAAAGCAGCTTTTAACTTTTAATTCACAAACAAAAGCAGACTTCTCTTGGCTGCAGATAATAAGCCTGAGGAAAATAAAAAACTAAAACACAGCTGCAGAAAAAAAAGTAAATGCAACAAGAGCACCAGCTTCCTGAGAGATCAGGGCCTCTACTGCCAAGTAAGGAGATAGTAATGTATGATTCAGACTCTGAGGGAGAGATTTCCATTCTTGATGAGGGGGGGGGGGGTGAAATTTTCACACTGATCAGGGGTGTGGGATGCGTCCAGCGTTTTGGACAACACCTCCCTCAAAGTGAAGCCAAGCAGATTTAGAGCTCCATCTACTGACCGGCTGCAGTATAGGTCATAAGCTCGGCCTCCTTTGTGTTATCAATTGGGACATGGGGCGAACTTTAAAATGAAAATACAGGTCAAGAAAAGTTTTCTCAAACCCTGTTTCTGTCTGCTAGCTTGTTATTATCATGCTGATTTGGGTTCAAGTCCTCCCTCCTTTTCTGAGAAGTTTCATTTTTAGTTATTATTTGATTCTATAAAATGGAGTATAATGAGTGACAGCTCTGTTGACAAATGAGGCTCCTGCAGCGCTCAATCAATAAATACATATTTGTATAGTGCCAAATGACAAGGCCAAAAAGCAGGTGTAAGACCTTATTGTTCGGACCTGTGTGCAGCAGGTTATCAGAAACAGAGAGAGGAAACATAACGAACAACCGTGAGCGTCTGCTTCAAAGCGACACAAGAATCCGCTCTGCTGTGGACTGAACCCACCTGAGAGAGCTGTGAAGTTTTATAATGAAGTTAAATGTGTTAGCAGGAGCGGTGTGACATCAACGCCTCAGCTCTCACAGCTGATCCCTGTACTGTACAGACTCTGGCTCGAAAGGAGAAATATGTCAGTGTCTGTCACAGGAGTCGTTTGGCTTCACTGTTGTAAACTGTAGAAGGTGGTGATGTGTTGTCCCTCTTTGTATACAGTCAATGTTGCACACATGTCTTTATAGAATTTGAATGCTATTTCTGTAATCGCTTATTATACTTTTACTGCTTTAAAATTAAAGTATCACACTGATGTTGTATTCCTGTGTAATTATTAAATTATTGTAAATTATTTAAGTTAAAATATGAGTGCAGAGTGACAATTCTACAATTCACTTAGCAGACGCTTTTATCCAATGTGAGGAACATCAGAGAGTAAGAGCAACACAAGCAAAGACCTAGAGAGGAGGCAACAACGTCAGGAAGTGCAAACGATCAGCTTTAAGTACGATCGGACACACAGGTGCTGACAGGAAGTGACCAGAGGCAAAGCACAACATCGACAGCTGTTCTTGAGAGCTCTAATCAGTATAGAAACCATATTAAAACCATCATCATCATCGTCATCATCTTTAAGGTCGTATGTGTTCATAAAGAGCTGTGTCTTTTTCTTTTTCTTAAAGCTGCAGAGGGATTCTGCAGATCGAATGGAGTTTGGAAGTTCGATCAACCACCGGGGGGCGACAGAGGAGAAGAGTCTAGTCAGAGACTTAGGACCCTGTTGTGAAGGTTGGATCAGATGCCTTTCATTGGCAGAGCGTAGTGGGCGGGAGGGAGTGTAGACCTAGAGGAGATAGTTTAGGTAAGGAGGAGACGTTTTTGTCGTCATAGATTCAGACAACATCTTAATCTTCCACTGATAATTCTTTAAGGACTCGAAACGTCTCTACAGATCACTGAATAAAAGTGCCCAAAAATAGAAAATGTCCTACTAACCTGTTATCACTGGCAGCCTGTTGCAACACAGCCAATGTGTTGAACTTCCACCTTTGACTTGAAGGATAATCAATCATTGTAAAACATTGTATGAAAGAGCCCAGCTGTTGAACTTTTTGTGCAGGAATAGATTCAGATTTTAGATATAAATAGATTTTTTCTTCCACCTTTTGTTAACTTCTTACTACGCCCTGATTCTCTGATCACTCTGCAGCCTGTTGCCAAAACAGAAATCAAACTTTCCATGTGTATAAACCCACACCTAAATAAACAGAACTGACTGAACTCGAAACTTATAAAACAGTGCATGAGTGAAACAAAAGTGAAAGTAAGACATGTATGCAGATGTTTTTTCCTACCTGATCCTTTATAAAGCAGACTGAACTCAGAGCGCGCACACTTGGACGGATCTGGAGTAAGGACAGGTATGTGAACACAACTTTACTTTTTCTTTTTTTAACTATATAAAGTCTTTCTCTTTTATTTTTTACAAAGGAAATATATATAAGTGATTTCCTGTTAACTGTTTGTCCATCAGAGTAAAGCTTCAGCCACACCAGGAATTACTCAGAACATTATAACACTTTAAAAGTTGACATAAAGTTTCAATAATGGAGAATAACTTTATAATCAGGTCAGGGCTGGAAGACTGCAAATCAATCCATTAGGACAACTCTCTGAATAAAAATGAACAACAGAATAGAGACTGATTATTTTTGGTGTATTATCACAGAAAAACTGTTGCAAGTTTTACAAGTTTTGGGAGAGTTTTGCTAATTAAATAAAGGTCTTCAATCAAAGAATCTTTTATACTGTATAGAATGGAAAGCATTTTGTGATGCCTTGGATCCAGTAAAATAATTCTAATTCTAATTAATATTCTAAATAAAAAGTAATGTAGGCTGTGCACTATGCCAATATGTCACTGCTGCAAGAAGGTGTTTTTTATTTAAAAGTAGAGCTGCCACATGGTCTGCTCTATGTTCTGTACGATCTATATTTATGTATTTTATTTTGTTATTCTCTTGTAACTGAAACATTTTCCCTCCGGGGACAATAAAGTCTATCTTGATTCCTAAATGATTTAAATTCCTTTGATATTAAGTTTCTTCACATCCCTCTAAAGTTTTAACATTGACAATCCTCTTTCTTACAGTGACAGTAATCCAGACATCATCATGCAGTGGGCTGAAAATGACTTTGACCTGCCCCCTGGGGTCGTTCGACTCGGTCTCTCTGCGCCAGTTAATGGTAAAAAGTATGTCATGTACCACGGCACCACCAGTGAGGCTGCTCGGTCCATCATGGCCAAAGGTTTTCAGCAGTCTTCAGGTGGGATGCTCGGGCCCGGCGTCTACCTCAGCAGAGACCTGGAGAAAGCTAGACGCTATCCCATCGATCATCCTGAGCATGACAGGGTCGTCATTAAGGTTGTGGTCAATGTGGGCAAAGTGATCGCCATCAATTATCAGGGCCACCCACGTCAGATGACCTGGCATGATTCCAGATATGGGGAGGTGTTTAACACCGCCTGGGTGCCACCAAATTGTGGAATGGTGAAAAGTGGTTTGGAGGAGGATTGTGTCTGGGATCCCAGTCGAATCAAGATCATTAGTGCCATCAAACCAAGTGGCATGCCATCCCCGTACCCAGCCCAACCCTTCGGTGGATGGGGTGCACGAGGCTACATGTGAGCTCTAAGAGATGATACCAATTTTATTTGAATGGTCAAATGTATTTTTATATATTTGTATAATGAATCAAGACATTGCATTTTGTATCACTGCCAAATGTAACCCTTAAAATAAATTGGTTCCATAAAATCACGTTTGCTGTTTTGTTCTATTGAAAGCAGAGTGATGACTGATTTTAGCTGCAAGAGGCGCCAAATAAAAAAGGAACAATCTATTTTAATTTTTACAAAAGATTAAGAATGTTTCATGCAAAGTCCCTCTAAAGTTTTAACATTGACAATCTTCTTTCTTACAGTGACAGTAATCCAGACATCATCATGCAGTGGGCTGAAAATGACTTTGAACTGCCCCCTGGGGTCGTTCGACTCGGTCTCTCTGCGCCAGTTAATGATAAAAAGTACGTCATGTACCACGGCACCACCAGTGAGGCTGCTCGGTCCATCATGGCCAAAGGTTTTCAGCAGTCTTCAGGTGGGATGCTCGGGCCCGGCGTCTACCTCAGCAGAGACCTGGAGAAAGCTAGACGCTATCCCATCGATCATCCTGAGTATGACAGGGTCGTCATTAAGGTTGTGGTCAATGTGGGAAAAGTGATCGCCATCAATAAACAAGGCCACCCACGCCAGAAAACCTGGCATGATTCCAGATATGGGGAGGTGTTTGACACCGCCTGGGTGCCACCAAATTGTGGAATGGTGCCAAGTGGTTTGGAGGAGGATTGTGTCTGGGATCCCAATCGAATCAAGATCATTAGTGCCATCAAACCAAGTGCCATGCCATCCCCGTACCCAGCCCAACCCTTCGGTGGATGGGGTGCACGAGGCTACATGTGAGCTCTAAGAGATGATACCAATTTTATTTGAATGGTCAAATGTATTTTTATATATTTGTATAATGAATCAAGACATTGCATTTTGTATCACTGCCAAATGTAACCCTTAAAATAAATTGGTTCCATAAAATCAGGTTTGCTGTTTTGTTCTGTTGAAAGCAAAGTGATGACTGATTTTAGCTGCAAGAGGCGCCAAATAAAAAAGGAACAATCTATTTTAATTTTTACAAAAGATTAAGAATGTTTCATGCAAAGTGCTGTCATTTCATTGCTCTGTCTTTTCATTAATTATAACCTGTCGAGGTTCTCCAGTAAAGATAATATTTGGATGGTTACATGGACCGCAGAACCAGTACGGACCTGTAAAACCTGTTTACACAACTAAGAGCGCACTGCTGTCTTGTATGACCTTCACAGCTTATGATAACATCATACATTCTGTACATTCTTCTAAAATGTGTATTGGCTAAATGAGTCATGTGATGTAAACAGAGCTTTCTCACACATCTATATCACCCACAGAATCAGGAAACATCAGAAAGTTAGAGTCCAGGGTAATGCCAGTAAAAGTAACAAAGGGGACTGAAACTTTTGGAGCCATATCGTCCCTTGTTATTGTTTCTTCATTCACATATACAAAAAAAGTGATTTTAATAAAAAATTAAACCAACACAGTTGTCATAAAAACAGAAATAAGCCAAAAAGGCCAATATAATTTTGGTACCAGGCTTCAAACATGTTTATAAGTTGGGCACATTTGAATCATGCTCTATGAAGATTGACTCACTTTTACGGCCAGCCTCAAGTGGCCACTCATGGAACTGCAGCTCCATGCCGTGATTTTGCAACACTGGATGTTGCAAAATGGATTGCAGCCCTTGATGCAGGATACAGTCTCTAACCATAGCTGCATGCTGGCTTAGGAAAAGAAAAAAGTCTCCAACAAGTCAAATTTTAATCATATTAATATATAAGGAGACGATCCAGTGAGTCCATGACGTCTGAAATGAGACGTCTGGAAGAAGACAGTTTAAAAAAAAAAGAGAGAGTGGAAGGAGGAGAAATGGAGTCTATTTTTGGATGTTCACTCAATTAGATCGCTGGCACTTCTCTGCAATATGCATGAAATCAAACTAATCTGCTGGAAAGTGTATTAGTTGGGCGAGTAGATTCACAGAGCTGCTGGAGCGCAATGCGTGTGCGTGTTTTCTGCATGGCTGATGATACATAATGTATACGGTAGAGGTAATCGTTTCCTCCAATCACACAAAGGACGCTTTGTTTGTGTATAAAATTCATTGGAGTCATTCTTTTATTGAATTTCATTGTATCTTCCAACAGTTGGACGGGGTCACATTTACTCTGCTGGATGCACCATTAAGAAACATGCAAAGACCAAACTTTATTCACACAAGAATCAAATACTTCTTTCAAATTATTAAATTACAAGATAGATAGATAGGAATTCATGCAGCAGTTTCATTTAAATAAATAAAAAAACATAAAAGTACTGAGAATTGGGGCAAGACATACAGAGTAAAAACAAAGAGAGGAGGAAGATTATTTCATTGAAGTACTCCTTACATACTCTTCTTTAGGAAAAGGTACAAATTAAATAATAATAAAAAAATTGCAAAGTAAGAGTATTAGCGGTAAGGGTGACAAACAAATCTGAATAAACGCCAACCACATGTTACGATCACTCCCTTTATCTTGTAAATATTGTTATCCTCCTCATCAGACATCAGTCTATATATCGTTTACTTGTGTTGTTAATGTGTAAACTTTTGTGTACCTGTCCAATAAAGATTGATTCCACTGTAGACAGTCATGACTCACAAAGTTATTTTCAGAGGATATACTTCATTTCTATTATATTTAAGAGTGAAAAATCACATATAAAGCCTTTAAGTTAATTCAATCTGCATGTTATTTTCTGATAGGCTAACTATTCGTATTAAGGTGGCCACTAAAACGCAGCCCAGGGGCCGTGCAGACGCTGCTTCAGGCCCTGCACAGACCGGACCCCCCTCTGCTTCTCTTCTTCGCTGTTTCAAAAACTGCAGCTACGTCATTCGCTGTGAATGAGAAAATAAATACTTTCTCTAAACTGTTGCCTCGTTATTGGCCACATGAGGGCCTCTGTGTCCTCTCTGCTGCCTTCCAAACCTCTCTCCTCATTTCATGCCTTTGCCAAAATCCCTCCTCCTCCCTCCCTCTCTCCCTCCCTCCTCCTCCTCCTCTCTGCCTGCCAGAAGCTCCTCTCAGGCCGTGTAGGGGAGCATTCACACCCCGCTGTTGGCGTTTAGCGGATGGGGCTCTCAGCCTAAGCCGGAGGGAGGAGGAGGAGGAGGAGGAGAAGGATGAACGGTAACCCGTGTGCCCGCAGGCTGGCCCGGCGATCCAAGTCCGCCCTGCTGGTCGCGGCTCTGGCCGTCCTGCTGGTCCAGACTCTCATCGTGTGGAACTTCAGCAGCTTGGACTCTTCCGGAGGGGACGGAGGCGCCAGGAGCCGGGAGAAGAGAGAGGACCGCGCCGAGGGGTTCAACAAAGCCGACTGGGAGAACCCGCGGAGGGGGCTGCAGAAGAGGGGCAACCCGCCGCCGCTGCTCGGAAAGGCGGCCGTCCGGCACAAGCTGCAGGCGGTATGTGTGAATGATGATCAGCTTCAGTGTCGTGCGGGTCTAATGAGGTATTTTTGAACACCTGTGTTTCCTCTGCCGTCTGGAGAGTGAGCGTTTGTCTCCGAGGGGGAAGAAGCAGCATGGTCGTCATACGGAGGAAGATGCCATGAGAGGGGCTGCAGCTGCTCGTCTGTTGTTTTGGCATTTGCATCAACACAGTCAGGCGCCTTCGCTCCCTTGTGTGGGAAAATGTGTAGCCTAGGTAGGTAGGCCAAAACATGACGTAAAAAAATCAGCCAATTTAAGGAATCAGTTACTGCCTAATGTACCTGACAAGAAGGAAGCTCGCTTGCCTTCTGGATTGTTGCAGCAAATGTGAATTTGATTGTAATCACAAACAGATTACCAGCAGCATTTAGGCTACACAAATTGTAGAACTTGCAGCTGTATACATTGTGTTTGTTGCACCCCGTTTTCCTAGATATCCTGAAGTGCCACCTACACATCAGCACGAACAGAGTATGTCGATAAAACACACGCCGATTGTAAGAAGGACTCATATTGTTGTAAAAACATTCATTTAAAAATATCCACTGAATGGCTCTCAGTGGGAAAAATCAACAGAATACTTATAATTCATCTTTTTATTAACGGAGTTTGGTGTGAAATGCCTCCTAATCACTGGAAAACTGCCCTGTTGTCGTTTCTGTGAATGATAAGGGTCAACAATTTTGTCAGGATGTCCTAAATCCTGATATTAAAAACGCCACAACAGTCACAAAATGTATGGAAGCCTAACAGGATCAAAACATAAAATAGTCGGCTGAATGTGTTGATGTTAGATCTTTGATTTAGAGTTTTTTTAAGTTTTAGATTAAAACCCTACACTTGATGGTATCAGCGGACTTTGCTGCACCTTAAAAACACTCGGAAATGATGAAGACATTTTTATTAAATCCTTCTCTGATATTACTTTGTAGGCAATTTACTCAGGGGGCAAAACGAGCAGCATTTATGTGTATTTCAGCTCAGTTCGTACATTCCTGGACATCCCCCTTTTCTCAGTCTTTCCCCGTCTGTACACACACATCATCAGTGTAATGTGTAATCACTGCACTGTCCCGCATGTCTGATCTAGAGGAGATTCTTCTGTGAAAATAATGCTCTGTGTGTGTGTGTGTTGCTTTACCTGGTGGGATCCAGGTGTTCTCTCATGTTGTCAAGACATGAATGTACTGTATATGCTGCTGTGTGTGTGTGTGTGTGTGTGCATGAGTGTGAGAAAGAGGGAGAGACGAGGTCTGTATTGCAGGCATCCATTTTTATGTCCTTTCATTACAGTTAACCAGATACCCTGTGATCTTCCCCCGTGTGTGTGTGTGTGTGTGTGTGTGTGTGTGTGAGAGAGTGTGAGAGAGCGGTGAAATGTCCTGATAGTTATTGGCTTTTAAAGCAGTAGAGATACACGCCAGCACTTTTTTTTTTTTTATATAGAAAAGGGAGTCTTGGGAGGTTGAAAGGGGCCAGAAAACGGAGAGAAAATGAAACAAGAGCTGCGTTTAGAAACGAGTGATTTTAAATATCTGTTCGCATGTTGAATCAAACTTACTGAGTCAACACTTCACTCCTTTAGTCATCCTTCAATTTGAGTTTTATTCTAACCTTTTTAAAGATTATGTCAGTGACAGCTCTGGGGTTTTCCATGTGCTCCTCTTCCTTTTGTTTTTGTTTACCTCCACTCTCCATCCATTCTTCTTTTTCTTTTATTAGGTGTCAAACAGCTTCAGGATATGTGCTCTTTTTTCTCCCCTTTTTAATCGTGCTTCTTCTACAGTTTGCAACATGCTGTTGTAATCTTCTTTTAGTGCTCTGTCTGCAGAGTTTAAAAGTTTGACCCAGTTGAAGGAAATTTAGCTCTTTGTTTTGACCGGTTTTTGGTCATGAATGTAAAAGTCTGAGACTAATCTTTACAGTTAAATCTTTACAGAGCGGCTTGCTCTGTTGTGTCATCATAAAGATCACAGAAAAGTACATCGTCAGTCTGTAGGGGGGCTGCAGGAGGAGTTGGGAACCGGAGCGTTGCTGTAGTCTGGTAGCTGGAGAGATGCCAGTTCACTTCCTGAGCACTACACCGCGCTGCCCTTGAAAAACGCACCGAAACCCCCTAACTGCTCCGGCACTCTTCCATGTGAAGCCCCTCACTCTGACATCTCTCCATTAGTGCTTGTCCGGCTGACTTGCTTCACTAACAGCAACTATTTGTGTCCACTTGTTCACATTCATTTGCACAAAAAAACATCCAAAACGTTACACAGACTTAGTGACATACGTCTGAAGAGGAGGAGGTCGCCCTTTTTTTCTTCTTTCCAGTTTTGGAAACTGGTGACAAATGCAGGGTTGTCATGATACCACAAATTTAAAAACATGTAATACTAGTAAAAAAAAAAAGGGACAATAATGATACCTGTTTGGATACCACGGCAACAAAAACAGAAGTTCTAGCCACCAAATCCTGTGATTTGTTGTTTCCAATGACCAAAAGTTGCAGTCAAACATTTGAAAACTGTCCCAATTGCACAAATAGGCTGTTAAAACATTCGCTACCAAGCAATGCCAGTGGTTTTGTGCGACTTAGACAGTGCTCTCTCTCTCTCTCTCTCTCTCTCTCTCTCTCTCTCTCTCTCTCTCTCTCTCTCTCTCTCTCTCTCTCTCTCTCTCTCTCTCTCTCTCTCTCATGTGGTTTCTGACAGTTTGAAAACATGGTATTGAAAAGTATTGACATTTTTGTGACAGCATTCGATAAATGTGTGAGAATGCTCTTTTGTGATTCATATGTTTAAGTTAATTGTTCAAAAAGAAAAAAATATTCACTCTAAATTTGATCAAATCAGATTTGCTGCTAATTGTGTTTCTTATGATAATAGTACACCGAGTATCTTTCTCTCTTTTAGACTCGTACACAAGTTAGAGGTTCAGGAATAACTTTATTAACAACAAAAAAAGTCAGACAAATGGATGATGAAAATGAGCACTTCAGGGTCTGATGGATGCGTGTTGCGTTCAGGTGAATGTCGCTGAAGGTTACATGAACATGTGTGCAGGTGATAAACTGTGTGGAGGAGGTGCGTGTGTTTATTGACAGGAAGAGGCATCCGCTTTCCAATAAAAGAGGAGACATCATTGGAAGGAGCTCAATAAAACTGTGTGTGTGTGTGTGTGTGTGTGTGTGTGTGTGTGTGTGTGTGTGTGTGTGTGTGTGTGTGTGTGTGTGTGTGTGTGTGTGTGTGTGTGTGTGTGTGTGTGTGTGTGTGTGTGTGTGTGTGTGTGTGTGTGTGTGTGTGTGTGTGTGTGTGTGTGTGTGTGTGTGTGTGTGTGTGTGTGTGTGTGTGTCTTGGATGGCGCCACAGCTGCACAACTCTCACATTCATCACACCTTTTGAGGGGATAAACACAAACACACACTCTCTCGGACACGTGCGCAAACACACACACCCGCGGTGATGTCACCGTGTGTGTGTGTTAGGCAGAGCTGTTTCACATCCTAACAGCCAGGTCAGATCAGATTAGAGGATTGGTTTGGATCAGGTTTCTCTGATGGGATTTATGCTTTCTAATCTAGTTTAGATTGTCCAATAATCCGTAATACTGTGTGTGTGTGTGTGTGTGTGTATGTTTGTGTGTGCGCCCATGTTTGTTTCTATCTGTGAGGTTCAATTTAAGACCTTAAAAGTGAGAAAATAGGTTTAAAAAGTGTGCACAGTTTTGGATTAGAAAATGTAGCTGTAATTGTTTCCTTTAGAGCTCAAAGCAGAAAATAATTCTTTTTGAACTGGACGTAAATACATTATCCGAGAATTATTGTTCTCGTGTCAGTGTTTCATTGTGTTTGAATTTGTTTTATAGTTTAAATTAATGCTGAAAATAGAAACATATTAAGGAATAGAGGAGATGTGTGTAGGGACTCAGCTATGTAGGGTTGTTTACCAAAATGTAACACCTTGATGATGTAACTAAAACCTGGTTTGATACCGATGCAATAAAAAAGTTGTACTCACCCATATTTTGGGTAATTTCTTGTTTCAGTAACAAAAACATTACAGAAAAACTCCTGCACTCTGTCTTCAATGCACGGTACCAAAGACGCTACAGATGGTCTGCAGTTTTTCTTCTCTTATCTCATGAAATCAAAGTCGTTTTTTTAAAGATTCAGTACTGTTATCGATCATTAAAGGAGCAGTATGTAACTCTGACCCCTAGTGGTTATAATGGGTACTGCAGTCCAGATTCTAAACATTGCACAGAGCTGTCCCCCCCCCCCCCCTCCTCTCTAGAGTGGATGCTCACTCAGGTCACCATGTGGTGGACTCTGAAGCTTCAGTGTTTATCCAGCTCTGCATGGGTCTGTAAACCTTTCTGTGTTCTAACCTCTCTCCATTTTTCAAAAAGCATCTCCAATATTGATCCTAGTTTGAGCACGTTTCTGCTCGTGGAGCTTATTAGAAACATGCAGAGGCTTTTTAGGTCGGGTACAATCACTTCTATCTGAACCACTTCTCTTGACCCGCTTCCATCGCTTGGGGTCAGTTCAAAGATTTGTTGCCGCTATGTGTCACTTTAATCCCTAAGCCGAGCCAGCACTTTCTCTCTCAGGACATACAGCTGCAAGTGAACACATCGCCATATGCATTCATGAAAGCGCACAGAACCAAACTCCTTCATAATGTTGCTTTATAGCCCATTTAGTCTCACTTCAATCATAGCAGTAGGATTAAGTAAAGTCCTATTTATTCCTAACCCTTGCTACAGCTGTTCCCCCATACACACATTTTGTGTACTCTTAAAGTTGTTTTCAAACATCAAATATCTCCATTCTGTGTGAATAGCAAAGAATAAAACAATAACCAGATATTTCTTAAACTGAAAACTTGTGCTTTGTAGGAGTTCAAGGTACACATTTGTCCAAAAAATCCACAATGCACCGACTCTTCTTTGTTGTACTCGGGTTGTCACGATACCAGAGTTTTAAAATTCGATGATATTGAGACCTGTTTTGATACCACCGCAACAACAACAAAAGAAGCTCTAGGCACAAAATATTGGCTCATTTCCTTTTCTTTTATAATCAAAAATTGCAGACAAACTCCTGCAAACTATTTAACTTGCATAAAAAAAACATTGACACTGATTTACCTTTAGACAGTGCTCACTCTCTTTGTCAGGCACCATCTTTTGGCAAATTATGACTCAAGATATGTCTTTAAAAAAAAAAAGTTTTGTTACTTTTTGATCCTAAATGGTAAATGGACTTGAGCTTGTATCGTTCTTTTCTAGTTTTCTGACTACTCAAAGCTCTTTTACACTGCAGGTCACACCTACACATTCACACCCTGATGGTAGAGGCTGCTGTCATGAAGCTGCAGCATCAAAGTGCGAGGTGTGTCTGATGACTCCCTCTGTACGTCCTGCTGCCATGTTACTCTCTGTTTGCCGATTAGGCACAACACACTGATGTTAAAACCAGAAAGCTGCTTTATGTGTGTGTGTTTTTTTCTTTTCTATTTCCTTTGGGGATAATTCTCACTAAATCTGGTATAGATAGACTTAATCCCTGATGTAATCCCGGCTCGTCCTGTGAGTGCGTGGGCAACCACAACCAGGTTTCACAGCACCAAACCCGGGCCCTTCATAATAGTCCATTTAGCGTACTTTCCCTCCATCTGGCTGCATATCTCTTCAGCCCCCCCCCCCCTGTTTCACCACCTCTATTTTCAGCAGAGATAACCTCCTTTCGATTGAGTTCTTTGTTTTTTGGAGCTTTTATTTAATCCTCATGAGCTTCCCAGTTTTTCTCTTCTTTTTTTTTTGGCTGCATCTTTGCACGAAGATAGAGACAGTCGAGATAATGGTTGTCACTTTTTTTAATTATGGCTTTGATGATGATGTGAAGACAAATTCCTCCTCCAAAGTTTAACAAGGAACTGCCTCTTCATTTCAGCATTTGCTCTTTTCCTTACGTAGTGATGTGGTGAGTTAAATCTATTTAGATTGTTGTGATAAAGCATCGGTATTTGGCACCCACGATTCAGTTATTGTTTTGCAATTGAAACAGGGGGATGATATTCTGCCTTCTGTAATTTGACCCACCCCTATTGAGCTGTATTCACGTTAGAACTCACAGTTCTTTTAAGTCGAGATGAAGTGATCAGTTGCAGAAGTCCGGGTCTGGTCTGTTTTCAGCTCCTTATGTGGGAGGATTCAGAGTTTAAATCAGTACCGGGGAGAGGAACTTCCAGAAACTTCTCATGCTACAGATTCCCAGAACCCTCTGTCCAGCGCTTTGGTTGGGTTCATAAACACAGGTCACATCAGGCTGTTTTTTTTCTTAAAAAACATCTTAGTGCAAACACTGTAAGGTTTCCACTCAGCAACAGCAATGAATTCCAGGCTGTGAGATCCCACAGGTATACTGAGTACAAACACACACACACACACACACACACACACACACACACACACACACACACACACACACACACACACACACACACGCACACACATGCCCAAGTGTTTGATTAATGCATAACTGGGGCCTCTGGATGCTGTAAACAGCCTGGTGAAAGAGCTCTTTATGTGAAGGTGTTTTTAGCGCACACACACACACACACACACACACACACACACACACACACACACACACACACACACACACACACACACACACACACACACACACACACACACACCGCTTGAACAGTTCATGAAGCACTTAAGAAAGTGACAAACCCTCTTAGTAATTGTCTGCATGCATAAGATGGAAATCACCCTTAAAGGCAGACGTTGACACAGTGTTATCTATCATTAAAGGAGCCGTATATAACTCTGACACCTAGTGTTTAAAATGGGTACTGCAGTCCAAAAATCAAAACATTGATTGAGCCGTCTCTCCCCCCCATTCAATTAAATCCAAACGGCTGCAGACGACAAACCAATTCTACTCTAAATTCTAACCTGATCTTCTTGCCGATATCTGAAAATTTTGGTGCTCATCCTCGTGAACCGCTGCTCAGTTGCCATGGTTTCCTGTACACTAACGCATGGCCAGCTAACGTTTGTAGGCTGAGTATCGCAGATTTACGCAGACACCAAGGCACAAGTATTTACTGCTCGCAATGGCGTTGGCCACTACGGTGTAGATGCAGCACAGAGGTATAATGCAGGCTTTGGCTTTCACACATTTTGGGGTGAGCTGGATGTGTGATTTCTTTTTTTACCCTTAACTTTTCCTGGAATTTTTCTTGCCAGCTGCCTTGTGAGTTACTCTGCAATTCCACCCCTTATCACAATATAAAACTACAATGCCATGATGGGGGACTTCTTCATCCTCATCACCTTTTCCCACCACCATCAGTGTTGTTGTGGCCTTTTAGCAACAGATGTCAGAGCAACAGGTCTTCTTTCTTCCACTCCCCCCCCCCCCCCCCCCCCCCCCCCCTCTCTCTCTCTCTCTCTCTCTCTCTCTCTCTCTCTCTCTCTCTGTCTCTCTCTCTCTCTCTCTCTCTCTCTCTCCCCTCTTTTAATGTCTCTCGCCCCAGGCGCCTGAGGGTAACGGGCTCTCTTGTTTCTTCTCTGTTCTGCTTTATCATCGAGCAGCAGGAGGTCCGAAGGCAGCGTAGACGACTTCAATAAGAGCCTGCTGAGGAGGAGAGAGCAAAGTGACTCACACAGCAAAAGTGTGTGTGTGTGTGTGTGTGTGTGTGTGTGTGTGTGTGTGTGTGTGTGTGTGTGTGTGTGTGTGTGTGTGTGTGTGTGTGTGTGTGTGTGTGTGTGTGTGTGTGTGTGTGTGTGTGTGTGTGTGTGTGTGTGTGTGTGTGTGTGTGTGTGTGTGTGTGTGTGTGTGTGTGTGTGTGTGTGTGTTAACATAAAGAATGATGTCTTTGTAGGTAAGCGGTGGTATTTTAGCCGGGGTTGGTCTCCATGGAATCCAAAGACTTCTGGGGGAGAAAAGTCAGGCAGAGAGAAGTGTTTGTCTGCAAATCAAGAAATCACTCGAGGTTGTTTTTACGTCGTTTAGAAATATATAAACTATAAACTATAACTATTATTGTAAAAAGCCTGAGTGATGTCCCCCGTCTGTTCCTGCAAAGGGCGCTGGAGCTGAGGCGGGTTTTAAACCTCCTGACAAACCGTTACACCGCGCCCACCTGTCAATCATGTCGACTACACCCCTTATTCTGAATAACCCTTACATATTCAACAAATTCACCCCGGTACAGAGGGTCCCGATCGAGACATGAGCTAATCAGACTCATTTTTGTTTTTCTTGGCTGTAAAAATGTTGATTTCTGCTGCAAAAACGTCTTTTTTGTGTGTATGTGACTTCCTGTGCTGCTGCAGCCAGCCTCTAGTGGACATTTATACCTCAATGATGGCAAGAAAGCACAAAATCCAGCGTCACACACACACACACACACACACACACACACACACACACACACACACACACACACATTCTTCTTAGCTGATACCACAGATGAGATAATGAAAGGCTGTCTGAGGAGCAGGTGGCAGGAGCTGATATTTCTGCCTCCCCACAGGTTCTCTGATTGTGTGTGTGTGTGTGTGGTGTGGGATGGGGTGGGGGGGGTGGGGGTCCAGTATGTGTCTATTTGAGTGTGTTTGTGTGGCTGGAAAAGGCAGATGCAGTTGCGGTTTGTGAGATTAAAATACCCCTCGGAGGTCAGGTGGCTTTTCTAATAAAACTCGCACACAAACACATTCATATATATCAACACCTGACTCATGAGAGGTTCAGGGCCAAGGCCACACCTGTCTCAGGGGGTCAGAGGTCAGATGAGCTCATAGCGTAAGTAACCCTTTTCTCAGTCTCAGTCCTGTGTGAAAAGTGAAAGTGGTGTTGTGTGAGTGAAGAGAAAGACGTAAAGTTATGTCACAAAGGACTGAAGTAGAAGGAACGAGTAAAAATGCCTTAGATTCCAGGACCTTCAGAAAGTGGTCTCAGGCCGGTTTTAAGACTAAGACTACAACACTATGCTGCCTTTGTATGGATTCAGGTAGAGAGCAGCTTACCTCTGTAGACCATGTCGTATCAGCATCGATATATAAGTTTATACTACTGTGTGTGTAAAGGGGTAAAAAGTACTTAAAGTCTTTCTATGTGATTTTTCACACTTAAATGTAGAAATCAAGTATCTCCTCTGAAAATAACTCTGTGAGTCATGACTGTCTACAATGGGTGTAACACCCGAGTCCCACTGTCTGTGATGTTTTCAGAGTTTTCAGAGTCCTATCTTCACTTTGTTTACATCGCCCGGACGGCCGGCTGACTCCTCCCCTCGTGTATAAAAGTTGTTTAATTGAGGGACTAGAGAAAAGAAGAATAACATACTGTACTCACTGCTTAACTGTGTTTCTAGATCACGCTCATTTCAGGTAAATTTACATGCAGTGTGAAGATACCAGCATAATAAAGATCGCTAGCATTAGCATGCTAACACAACAATGCAGTGCGAGTTGTTTTGGTTTCATGCTGGAGCTCAAGGGCGACATCTGCTGGATCAAAAAATCACATATAAAGCCTTAAGATAACAGGAAGTCATTGTTTTCATTTATTTATACTGGTTTTGTCCTCTCCCTCACAGGACGTCTACCATTCCCACCGGCCCAAAGAGAAACTCCGCCTCGACAGCAACAACAACGAGAACTCCGTCCCTAAAGACTTTGACACCATCGACAGCAACAGCAACCTCGGAGCTCGATCTCAACGCCAACGGGTGCCGGTCCCAAACGCCAAACGAAAACTGGAGAAGGCCCAAGAACGGGGCATGCTGGGAAAACCCGCCAACGACGTCCTCAAGTACCCCGCCGTCCAGCCCAGGGGAGCCGGCCACAATCACAACCGCACCACTCTCGTCCGGAGGCCCCACCCCCAGGTCCCCACCAGCTCCGCACCAATCCAAGGGTCCAATCGGGATCCGTCGTTCCTCCAGGTGAAGAAGTCCGCCTCGCTGGAGCCGAGGAAGGAGCAGCCGCAGTGTGAGATCAGCGGGAAGGAGGCCATCTCGGCGCTGTCCAGGGCGAAGAGCCGCGAGTGTCGGCAGCGGATTGTGGAGGTGTACTGCAAACACAAGGAGAGGGCGTTGATGCCTGAGAAGGTGCCTCGCTTCTGCCCCATCGAAGGTGAGACAAACACACACTTAACTAGATGATGAAGTCATGATAAACACTGTGGACATTTTAAGCTACTGAGGGGGGAAAAAAAGTACCAGAGACGGGCAACAAGACAGCCCTCCAAAAGTGAAGCCAACACATTTGGCACTCCTTTCACGGACTCGCTGCAGTATTGGTCATTAGCTCCGCCTCCTCCATGTTAACATACAGGACAAACAATAAAATCAAAATTCACATCAAATTAATTTTCCTCAGACATGATTTTTTTTTGTCCTCAAAGATTGTTCTTATCAAACTGATGTAGTGTCATAAAAGCCATCGGCATTTAGATTTCCCAGTTTCCCTAAATGCATCAGAAATGATCGGTCTGACCTCCATTCAACAAACAAACATTTTAAAGATGTATTTTTTGATGTAGAGAGAGGACAGTGGATAGAGCTGGAAATCAGGGAGAGAGAGAGTGGGGAATGAAATGCGGTAAAGGAGCCGCAGGCCGGATTTGAACCCGGGTCGCCCACTTGAAGGACTACAGCCTCCACACATGGGGCGCGCACTAACCACTGTGCCACCAGCGCCCCAACAAACAAACATTTTAAACGTTGTTTATTTCTCCTCTTGAGGACAGCGCTGACAAAACTTGACTTGTACCTTTTTTTTTTTTTTTTTTTTTTAGAAAATCTGCGTCATGATGCTGGTTTTTTTTTTTTTTTCAGCAAACTTAAAAACCTGAAAATCACAAGAAAAACTGATTTTCTATTTCAGGTTCATACCGCTGAAATAATCCAGATTTGGACTTGGTGGTGGCCCATTTCTTTTTTTTTCTAATGGAGAGCTGAACATATTCCCCAGTGAAAGTAGAACATCGAGTTATTGTACGCAGTTATTTCAGATGTGCTGACCTTTTTCAATTTGAGGGCTGGTTAACTCCTTCATGTTAGCAAAGCCGGTGATTGAGCGAGTCAAAGAAATGACAGAGTGAGAGAAGGAGAGAGCAAAGGAATCACAAAGGGAACAGTTGGCTCCTTTGAAGTTGGGGGCATATTTTTTTCAAAATTCACCCTTTGAGAAACTTTTTTTTTTTTTTAACCCGCCACGTGCCGGTTTCCGCACAGAGGCGGAGGCAGCCAACTTTTTTCTATTCATGGACCGAAAGCATGAATGGACACGGGGAGGATGATACTCATCCAGCGTAATTACTCTCTAATTAAATAGCTTGTAGGCTTATTTTTGGAATAGCTGACTAATGATTTAGTTGTAAGCAAAAGCTCTCAGAACCTCCCTGGGCCAATTGAGGTTTAATTTATATGATTACAGGTTACTTGGACGAAACAGTAGTCATTAAATCCACAGACCAGCGACGCATGATCTGGTTAGAGTCCGACTGTACTCAGTATTTTACAGAGTGAGATCTGTGTTTCTGTGCTCATGTCTGCATGAAAGTGTACATCCTTTACATGTGCGCGACATCGCTGCCTCCCTCTGCAGCGCTCCACCGAGCTGCCTGATTACAGTCATTCCTCCTCAAACTCCAACCCTCAGCACGTCCCGGGGAAGGTCACTAATTAGACCGAGCAGGCCTCAACCCATGCCCTCTTTTAGAGACAGCAATGATGATGGAGAAGCTTTTGGCTCGTCAGAAGTTTTTTTGTATATACAAGAAGCAGATTTAGCTCAGGCAGCCTCGGAAAACCTGAATTCTTCCAGGAAAGAAGGGAAGTGAAGATAAAGGGCGAGAGTGGAGAACGGTGACTCATAACCTCGAAAGTAGAATCTTTCCCGCTAACCATTTCTAAGATTTTTTGATGACGAAGTGTCTAACAACGGTGCTCTGAGTTAAATATCACAAACTACAGACGGGATACAGTTGGGCTGCGATGATGATGTTTGATTAATCTGTTCCATTTATTTTTATTGTCCAAGGATATACAAACAATTTGGCACTGATGTCTTACAAAATATATTTAAAAGAAAGACAGAGGTGCAAATCCAAAACGGTGCTGAAAAAAAAAAAAAAATCTTCTAATTTGTATTCTTCTTCATTTCTTAGAGGTTTCTTTACATTTTAATTTCTATAAAGTAGAATCGAAGAAGCCTTTGCGTATCCATTTCATAAGAAAGGTGTGTAGCAGAGCCATCACAAACTTCGAAGGTACCGAACATGTACCAACACTTTGCCAGCGTGGAATTTAAAGATGGCAGTCGGTGGTACTGGATTGGCTTTTGTGTTTGACCAATCAGCGTACACTGATGTGTGGACCAATCACAGAGCACTTGAAAGTCCCTCTTGTGCTGGGAGAGTACCGACTCTGAAGCAGGAACTAAAAACGGTTCCTCTTAACTAAAGTAGCTCATAGTTCCTGCAGGGTTCCAACAGTTCCTGGAGGTCTAAAAACACCTAATAACAGAGGAGAGACTTGTTTTTTGGGGTTAAACATTTCATGTTGGAACTGGAACAGAAAATAAATTGTGCTGATGAGTTAAAATATAACAGTGTTCAGATTGCGCCTATCCCCACACATATCCTGTTGACCCGACGCCTCTGCATGAACTTCTGCTTTTGCAGGAAACCTTTGCATGGCGCTGCTTTTCTTTG
This sequence comes from Labrus bergylta, assembly GCF_963930695.1. NCBI lineage: Eukaryota > Metazoa > Chordata > Actinopteri > Labriformes > Labridae > Labrus > Labrus bergylta. The sequence continues at coordinate 2,765,347 of NC_089210.1, read as the reverse complement.
GATTAAAGTGCACAAACCTCCATCCCTCCCCTTTTTGATATAATTTATAAAAGTGTGGTTCCCCCTTTGCCTTCTTGGAGCTGACTCTGCAGGCTGCTGTAGTACTCTGTATTGTTTTTTTTGCAAGAATAAAGAACACAGAGAGACAGATCATTGGTCGAGAAGATTTCCAACTGGCATTAGAAAAATAAATAGAATTTCTCACGACTCCTTTACATTTTTCTATGTTTTCTTTGTGAATTTGAGCTTGGAATAAAGTAAATATAAAGCATAAAGAGAAATTTAACCGAGGCGTTCGGTCACTAAGAGGGGAAGTAGAAGTGCAGAGACAACTTTTGTAACCCATAGTAACAACAAGCGCTAAAGAGAAGTGCTCTGAAACTGAGGCTGGGGATGTCTCAATACCAGAAAATTAAACTTTGATAAGACACTAGTAAAAAAACAAATGACGTTGATACCTGTTTCAAAACCACAGCAACAATAGAAGAAATCCTAATCATCCAATATTTGGAATTTCTTGTTTTTAAAAATGAAAATATAATTATGATTATCGATGGATGAAAAAACAAGTTCTTAGCATCTCAGCACTTTTTCCAACAGAGCCTGAAAGCATCATTCAAGTTGCATCATGTCGTATGTTTCTGGAGCTGAAGCCCTTGTCTCCTCCGTCCAGGTAAAGCTAACGTGAACATCCAGTGGGACGAGGACCCCTCGGCTGCTGCCCGGCTCGTTCCCGCGCGGATCGCCTTCGTCCTGGTCGTCCACGGCCGAGCCTCGCGTCAGTTTCAGCGTCTCTTCAAAGCCATCTACCACACCTCGCACTACTACTACATCCACGTTGACCAGGTGAACCCAGCGACCAAAAAAAAAATGTTGATGTCATTACCAGATTCACTAACTCCTCGATCGATCGTCTGATAATGGACTCACCTCTTATCATCTTTTTTTCTTTTTCTCAGAGGTCCAACTACCTCCACAGAGAGATCCTGTCTCTGGCGGCCCGGTACCCCAACGTCAGGGTGACTCCCTGGCGGATGTCCACCATCTGGGGCGGGGCCAGCCTGCTGACTATGTACCTACGCAGCATGGAGGACCTTCTCAAGATGGCCGACTGGTCCTGGGACTTCTTCATCAACCTCAGCGCTGCAGACTATCCCATCAGGTGAGAGACTGAGCCGGTCCAGGAAGCGAAGGGTTAATTATCAGTAAACAGTCAGCTGACTTTTCTCCAGTTCCAACGCGTTCTCCTCCATGTCGGCTGACGGTTCAATATTATGACATAAACACACGACAATAACTCAGACAGGAAAGCAACTCCCATGATGCATCTCACAGCCCCAAACATTTATCAAGTACCTGCCCACCTCAGCTAATCAAGACGGTAGCTCCCCAGTCATTAGCCGTACAACAAGGCAGGAAGGCCCGCCCCCTCTCTACATTGACAGACATGCAATACAACCTCTCAGGGACAGTGTTACTGGAACAATATCTCCAAAGCCACCAGAATCCACACACAAAAATGGACACCACAAGGGACATTTAGGTCTGCTGCTGAATAAAGTTGGTATTTAAAAGGAAAAGCAATTTCTATTTTGCAGTAAGTGAAAGGCGGAGAGTCTCTACTACTTTGAAAAACTTGTGAATGTCCTCTCTCATGGTCTTATGGGTTTGGTGTGGGTGGTTCTGGAGGTTTGTTGAAAAGGGTTTTTGTGTCATTTTGTGTTGGAAAATACCAAAGTTGGCCAACACCCAAAAGACGTTCAGACCCGGGCAGTGTTAGACTCGAAGCTCCTGTGTCCTGCAAGGTGACATGAACGTCCTGTCAATGGAGTCTTGTAGCTGCGGAGGGAGCGGTGTTATGGTTGTTTTGGGTTAAATGAATCGTACATTGCAAAAAGATCTAAGCTTGTCAGAAGTGAAAATGATCTCAGATCAACAGACTCTAAATCAATAGAAGCTTGGTTCCTCTATTGCACCGTGTTTTATCCCTTTTTGACTGAGGGGGGGATTTATTTATTTATTTGTCATGTTTGGTTCCTGCTGAACGTCACATCGATTCGTGTTCAACACTGTGGCAGCTAAAGACCACTAAACAGTGATCCTGCAGCCCTGTGCGCCGCCTTGTTTGGTTTGTTTAAAGGTCTTATGGATCAGGTTACCGGCGTCCAGCAAGACCACAACTTCATCGACTGAGCATGGATCGAGGGAGTCCATGTAGCGCTGAAGCAGAGCCCTTTAATGGCTGCCCTGCTGCTTGGGGAATTGAGGGGGGGATCTGTTGTTGTAGGAAGCGCTTTGGCTGTGATCATTGGAGATATTGACTGATGGTTTATTTCACAGTGTGGAAGGCAAGAAAAGAGATGGCATAATGAGGTGTTGTGTTTTGGCTTATCGATGTGTTTCAGCTGGTGCACAGATGTTGTCTTTCTTCACTCGGCTGTTTGCGGCACCACATGTCAGCCGGCTCTGATTGCTTTCTATCTTTTTTTGGGCGGCTGTGGCCTCAGTTAGGAGAGTCGGTCGGGGATTGGATCCCCAGCTCCTGCAGCTACATGTCCGATGTGTCCTTGGGCAAAGACACTTAACCCCAAGTTGCTCCTTCTGCTTTGTTGGCCGTGTATGAATGGATTAGTTACTACTGAAGGACACAGCAGCCTCTGCCATCAGTGTGTGAATGTGTAGGTTTGACCTGCGGTGTAAAAGGGCTTTGAGTAGTCACAAGACAAGCTCCAGTCCATCTTTCTTTTGGCTGACTCGCAAGTACATTAGTAAGTTTAACATACTAAGAAATCGGCTCCATTGGGCAGGAACTCATTTAAGTTTGAGGCAATAAAATCAGAGCAGTTTAATCGTCTTACTGGGCTGATTGGAGCCGTGGTGGTTTAGCTCTGCCGCCTCAGAGCAAGAAGTGTTCCTGGTTTGAATTCCCCCGTCGGACAGGAGCCTCTCTGTGTGGAGTTTGCATGTTTCTCCCTGGGTACTCCGGCGTCCTCCCACAGTCTAAAGACGTACTCATGAGGTTAATTGTTGACTCTTAAATGGCCCGTAGTTGTGAGTCTGTCTCTCTGTATGTCAGCCCTGTGATTGACAGGCAGCCAGCCCAGTCCAGGGTGTATCCCCGGCTCGTTCCCAGTGACAGCTGGCATCTGCTCCAGCCCCCGCGGCGGCCTCGACTGGAACAAGTGGTATGGGTAATGGACGGATGGATTCAGTTAAGAGTGATTTTTAAAAAAAACAGCAAATCTATCTTTAGACTGGGGAAGATAAACCCCCCCGACAATAACTCAACCAAACGATTGCAGATACATTATGTGAAAGTTTAACATTTCAAGTTCTTCTTCTTGCTGTTCTTCTGAGTGCTCATCATAAGGATAGTAATATAAGAACACACACACACACACACACACACACACACACACACACACACACACACACACGTACTCACTGATCTGCTCTCCTCTGTCCTCACATCAGAGTGACACCCTCGCAGCTAAAATCCATAACACAGCCAGCCACAGCATTAACACAACCATCAATAGCTGTGACATCATGAAGGTACATGGAGAGTGAGTCAATGGAACACTTAGTGAGTGTGTGTGTGTGTGTGTGTGTTTTAATAGCTGCTGTATGTTTCAGGAGTAGGTCACTTGCACTTTTTTAAAATATGAAACCTCAGTGAACTCCGACAAAAAAAAAATTCCACTTCTTTCTCGTTGTGAACCACATGGCAGCTTTACCAAGCATTAAAAAAATATGAAATCTGAATTGTCAAGCATGTTTCTGTCTGTCTTTTTTTGATTCAGTGGGACATGTAGAGTCTGTTTCATAACCAAACTTAAAAACTACATCTGTAGATGAGCGTCCTCAGTCAGATTTAAAGTGTGTGTGAGAGACTGATGAACACAAACATGCCCACAAACACACACATGCATGCCTGCGGTTCGTCTTAACGACTGTAATCAAATGTAATCAAAGCGATCCGTCTGTCTGTCTGCTGTCCTGTCTACTCATTGGTGCGACACCGGGACCGAGACGTACATGTGCTTACAGCTCACACTGCATGCAGGGGGGGGGGGGGGATGTGCTTCCTCTGCTCCAAGACTCACACACACACACACACACACACACACACACACACACACACACACACACACACAGCTTTACTTTACTGTTGCTGTTTTTCTCCCAGTTGGAAGAGGAAGCTAAATAAACTGGTCCAGCTGTCCTGAACACACTTACATGAAGCTCTTTGAATTCCCGTTAATGGAAGATTGTTTTACATTGTTTGAAAGAAGAAAGTGCATCGGTTAATAACATCCTGCTTAAAGAGAAATCCTCCCTTAAACAGTGTTTAAAAACAGTGTTTTTAGGGTTTTATTATACCAGACAGTAAGATGTTTTCAGAGGAGATAAAAGGGTAAATAAGGTCCAAATTTAAGATTTTGCTGAAACCAATGGACCCTCTCTGTTTCATTAGTTTACAGTCAAACACATTTCTTGTACAAACAGAAACTCTGACCTGAATATTGTGCAGAATTTAGGATCAATGAAGTTGTTTTCTTTACGTCTAAAAACAGATATCTGGATTAGAGTGACGAGTTTGGAGCACTCTGTTGTCAGGAGATTATTGACCATTTACATCTGAATGGCTTTGATTGTATAAATTGGCTGTATTTAAAAAATCAGACCACCTTTTGTCGGTTTGAAATGCCTTAAACCTGCATTCTTTCTAATGGCCAGAGGGGGCGACGACACTGACTACATACAGAAGTCTGGTTGAATTGAAAGTTTTTTGCATTACTAAGCCTGACTCCTCATTTGATTAATGCCTCAGTAAGCTTTTCCCTCATGACCCCGTAAAGAGTCTCAACTGCTTCTTCAAGTCTTCTTCAATACAGCTTGATGTTATTTTTTGATGTAAGCCTGGTTGTCTGAGTTGTTGACTGTTTGCCGTCGTCTTCCATCAGGACCAATGAGCAGCTGGTGGCTTTCCTGTCTAAGTATCGCAACATGAACTTCATCAAGTCTCACGGCAGAGACAACGCACGGTAAGAGTAAAAACTGCAAAAATAATGAGCTTCATTTTGCAAACATTAAAGACTTGCAGTCTATTTTTTCTCTTTCCAGTTTAACACTTGATCCTCTGTGTCCCCCTCAGCTTCATCCGTAAGCAGGGTCTGGACCGTCTCTTCCTGGAGTGCGACACCCACATGTGGCGTCTCGGGGACCGCAAGATCCCTGAGGGCATCGCGGTGGACGGAGGCTCTGATTGGTTCCTGGTAAACCGGCCTTTTGTGGACTATGTGGTGAACTCCAGAGACGAGCTGGTCAGCAGCATGAAGCGCTTCTACGCCCACACACTGCTGCCAGCTGAGGTAACACACACACACACACACACACACACACACACACACATGCACTGGAGTAACCCCTCAGATACAGTTTAAGTACAGAGGGAGAGTTTGCTGGTCTCCTATAGAGGAGTACCAGCTGATGATTTCAAGGTAATCCACCTGGTGGTCATGGATGGTATCACTCTCTGGACTGATTTTAGCCCTGTTCACACATGCACTGCACACCTGAATAATTCCTGACATCATCATTTTGGGCTACATGTGTGAATCCAAAAGACCGTTTTTTTGCTTCCTAAGAAATGTATGTTGTTTTTATGTCACGTTTATGTCTGAAATCCACTTTTAGCATTCCTAACAACAAAACAGAGATGTTTTAAAATTCCTTCCTTTGGTGTGTGCAAAGAAGCAAAATATTGAGTTAAATTAGAAGTGATGTGATGAGTGTGGGGAAATTGTTCAATGGGAATATAAACTTGATTCTACGCTTTTCATGTCAAGTGTCTTATATCCAAAAGACTGGACACTTTAATTTAAACTAAACCACATAATGATGTTAAAAAAATGTTAATAATTAGATTTTTGTGCAATGGAGATAGTGTGAAGGAATTTTCTTGCAATGTTTAATAACTGAAAACAAGGAAAGGTATCGATGTCCTCTGATTTTTACTGGTTTCATTCAAGTTTTAAATTCTGGTATAGTGACAGTTTGAGTCTCAGTTGGCTGGAACACAAATCTGTCCATGCTACGTCTGCTGCAGTCGCTGCTGAAGTAGTGATACACTCTTGAAAAATATGATGTATCTGAATTCCTCATTAATGTTTTTCTGTCTCTTCCTGCAGTCGTTTTTCCACACCGTGCTGGAGAACAGCGCCCACTGTGAGACCATGGTGGACAACAACCTGCGGCTCACCAACTGGAACCGCAAGCTGGGCTGCAAGTGTCAGTACAAGCACATCGTGGACTGGTGTGGCTGCTCCCCCAACGACTTCAAACCCTCCGATCTGCCACGCTTCCAGGTAAGACTTTTTTATTTTTATAGAGTCTAAGCAGCATCGTCTCTCGTTAATTCTTAATACTTACATTTGCAGCAAAGAGGCATTTTCCTGAGATGCACAGATTTTATTCTTTGACTTAAAGACATCAGTGTGAACACAAAAACTTACAAGAGGCATATGTTTTTACGTAAACTTTTTTGACTGGGGCACTGGCTTCTGCAGGGGACGCATGAAGTTTGTGGGCACATGCACACAAATCATTTCTTTTTTACCCTTTCTATCCCCACTTATGATATGTACTTATAAGTAACCCAACCTGGCAACGTATACCTTCTTACATAAAGGCAGGACCATGATTCAAAGTACAGCGATGGTCCTTTAAGTCCTCAGTAGTCGTTGTCTTAGTCCTCATTTGTGCAATGACTCCCTCGATTTAAAGGCTTAATATGCAATTTTTTGATCCAGCAGGTGTCGCCCTTGAGCACCAGCATGAAACCAAAACAACTGGCGCTGCATTGTTGTGTTAGCATGCTAATGCTAGCGATCTTTATTATGCTGGTATCTTCACACTGCATGTAAATTTACCTGAAATGAGCGTGATCTAGAAACACAGTTAAGCAGTGAGTACAGTATGTTATTCTTCTTTTCTCTAGTCCCTCAATTAAACAACTTTTATACACGAGGGGAGGAGTCAGCCGGCCGTCCGGGCGATGTAAACAAAGTGAAGATAGGACTCTGAAAACTCTGAAAACATCACAGACAGTGGGACTTGGGTGTTACACCCATTGTAGACAGTCATGACTCAGAGTTATTTTCAGAGGAGATATTTGATTTCTACATTTAAGTGTGAAAAATCACAAATAAAGACTTTAAAGTCGGATGAACACAAAGACACAAACATCTCTCTGATTCGCTCCTTTTAAAGAAGAAGTACCCCTTATACTCTTGACTTTGCCATGACAACGGACGGCCCTTTATTCTCTCAGACTTACTTTAAACTTCTCGGTTTTCACAGTTCACTATTTGTGATTTTAATTTGGATTTTTTTTTTTTGTGGATCAAACATGATGATGCGTCTGCGCTGTAACAGCTGGTACAGTAGAGACCTGCCACATATATCACCGCATCAAGGGGTCATATAACTGTACTCTTTAGTCCTCCTGTTCTGTCCAGCCGTCCCCTCTCAGGCCCTCAGTGGCTGAACACCAGAATAGCTCCATATTCACAAATTAGCAGTGCTGCTTTTACTTGCATCAGGCGGTCCCTGGCTCCCTGTAACGACAGACCTGAAGACAGCGTCTGTGGTGGAGCTGCTGATGGTTTCTATAAGAGGAGCTGATCCTGGAAACAGCTGTGCTCTTCAGGCAGATAGTATTTTTAGAGCTTTGTAGCTAGCTGGCTGCCGCTGAGGTTTTATAAGGTTGTTATTATCATAATGCCGGGGTTTGCCAGCTAGAAAGGCGGCTCAGAGAATGTAAGGTCAGGAACATACTTGTGCTGAATATACAATACACACACTATTTCCATCTGCTGCTCTGGCTGTGATGTGACCGTACTATACTTAGTTCAAATAAAATAAAATGATAGAGATGTCTTGAGTTTTCATCAGAGCAACACATGGCCCGTCCTTATGGTTTGTCTCAGGCACATTAGTTTTCATTTGGATGAGCCGCCTCGCTGCAGACGTTCAAACTCTCCTCCCCGACTTATAGAATATTTGAGAGGGTATTTTAAAAGAAGTGGCTTCAGATGTTTCTGAGAATCATTTACAATACAGTGATCCAAAAACGAATACAAACTAAACTTAAACTAACAACGCTGCAATTAAACTGAAATGTAAAACAAAAAGAAGAGGGATGGATGGATGGATGGATGGATGGATGGATGGATACTTTATTTACTCCCTGAGAGAAAATCAGGTGCTCCCGACTAAGTTAAAACATTGAACAAACAGTGAAAACAGAAAATATTAAATGATAAAAACAAGACACCAGAGTCCTGAATAATTAAAAAACTGCACCGACTAAATGAACAGATAATTAGAATACTGAAGGTCTCTGCAGTCCTAAATAGTTTGTATTATTGCACCGATCCCCAGAGTGTTTAGGAGAGAAAGGAGGGCAGTGACGTTCCTCCCACAGCTCCAGTCATGAGCCTGTGTGTTATGAAACTATGAAACTACTATGAAAAACTTCCAACTTGATAACTACTAAAAAAGATTTTTTTTAAAAGGTTCAGCGTTGACTCAGTGAAGCTGAATCGGCTCCATCAAGAGAGCAGCTGCTTGAATCATATTTGGCTGACCTCCTTCGTGCAGAGTGAAGGAACAAGTCCCCCTCTGATCCTCTAAACGAGCGCCTCCTGACTCTGTAACTAGTGGTCAGCTCTGTTGTGTCAGGACGCAGGTCGTTGGGTTTCAGTCCCAGAGAAAGCCGGCAGTAAGATCTGACTCCGCTGAAGCCTGGTCAGTCCTCGAGGGTTTTTCTTAACGATGAGGTTTCATGGCCGCTGGAGCTGCTGGGGACCACCATGAGCTCTGGGTTTTTTTATGTCACACCCTCCTGATGACATCATCCACCACACCTTTCCCTCCTTCTCAGTCGAAAAGCCTAGTACCTTGGTTTTCCTGGAGATGTAGAATAAACGTTTGTCATATAAATGTGGTCGTTGTTAAAATGTAGAATGACAGTTTTCATGCAGATTTAGAAAAAGGCTAAACTTTACTGGCTAAACTCCTGGATCAAAAAAGTTGCACATCCTTTTAAGTTATTTCACTGAATTATAAATGTTGTATTCTCACCGCGCTCGTCCCTCCTTGTCTCTGTCCGTCCGTCCTGACCCACAGCAAGCATCCAGACCCACCTTCTTTGCCAGGAAGTTCGAGGCCAGCGTCAGCCAGGAGATCATCAACCAGCTGGACTCGTACCTGTTCGGGACGTACCCGGCGGGCACCCCGAGCCTCCAGGCGTACTGGGAGAACGTCTACGAGCAGGAGACGGACGGCCCCGCCGGCCTATCGGACGCCACGCTCAGTCACTACCACGCCTTCGCTCGGATGGGGCTTTCCCGCGCTGCCAGCTCTCTGCAGGGACATCCCAACGACAACAGCTGCAGGTATGAACATTTTAAACCAAAGATTATTTGAGAGCTGGGTTTGGTGTCATGGCAACAATGCAGTCAGTTCTGGAAAGAAGAAGTACATCCAGAGTGCCGGATGAATAACTGAAGACAAACCCAAAGATACTTTTTAGGAACGAGTGATCTGAATAGGCCTCACATACATGTATTAGTCCTCCCTGTCCTGAGTGTGTGAGGTTGTTGTGTCAGTTAATTTGAGTTTTTGCAGAGTAACTGTCTGAAGGGAGCGAGTAAAAAAATGTCTTTCCACCAAAACTAACCACCGCCTATATTTTGTGAGTCTAAATTAAATATAAAGATAACGGTAGCTTGTCCCGGGATACAATCAGGCTACAGTGTCCGCTCAGACTGGATTTTTCCAGCTGTGTGTGTGTGTCGGGTGGAGACCCACAGTAGGTACAAGGAGGTACTTGTTGTTAGAGTTTTGGAAGGGGACTGACTGGTGGATGGAATGGGGTGGGGGGGGGAACATTATGGGAAGTGTGTTAGTCTGTGTGTGTGTGAAGGGGGGAAACGGGGGGGGTGGGGGGGGTTTTTAAACAGGTCGACTCTGTTTTCCTTCAACCTGTGAGTCTAGTCGAGCAACATCTAAGAGCACGTCCACACTAATGTGGGGGCACGTTTAAAAACATGAGCTACATGTCAGACACGGGTCCATCCACATCGCTAACTTAAGAAAAGTTTTCCTTCAGGTGAGCGTCACAGAATAAAAAAGACGGTTAAGAAGCTTCTTCTTTTGCTTTGGGAAATACTAAACTTGCGCACTAATGCCAGCTGCTAATAAAAAGTAGAGTGGTCATGATACCAGATCTTTAAAACCTTGATACGACTTTTGTAGAATTCAAACTTTTTTTCATATTTACAAATCCAGATATTCCACAAATACGATTTATCAGCAAAGTCGATTTATCGCCCAGCCCTAATTTAACCCCAGGAGCACAACATCTGAGGTAGAGCCAAGGAACGGCTGACCTTTGACCTCAATGCTATCCTGCTGGTGTTTCCCATGTTAACAATTACGAGCACTCAACAAGATGGTTCAGCCGAGGTTAAGTGGAGTGTCAGGATGAATGGTCATGACATTTGGTGATCCTCTGACTGGGTGTATAAATGTCTGAGCCCACACTTCCTGAAAATCCATTTCATAGTTCGACTTCACTCGAGCTGAGAGCGGCAGACTGATCGACAGACCTGACTTTGGATTCATGCTGCCAGCGCGGTTAAAAATATCTGACCCTGCGATTGTATTAGGAAGTGTGATGAAGCGGTCAGCCAGCTAGCTTTGGGTTTAGCCAGGTGTCCTGAAATAGGTTCAGGTGGAGATCCCCATGGTGCACCAATAACTTAATCTAAAAGCTAGCGTATGCAAATGTTACATCTTTAAAGTCTTTACACAAATCCAGTGTTCTTACATCAAAAGAAAAATGCAGCATCTGTGGATGTTGTCAAACCTTTTATTAATCTGTTAATTCATTTTTTTCACACTCATTGGATGGCCTACCTGCCCGCCAGTGTTCAACACGTTAGAGCTAGTAGCTAATTTCAAAACCTTCGACCATGAAGTTCTCCATTCTCTCCTCAAAGCTTTTCTGTGGACGACTTCACCTCCACATGTCAAACTAAGCATGTGCAAGTGGTCTTGGGAATTGCTGTTTCTGTTTTTATCCAGTTAGACGATTTAAAATCTGGTTCAGTCTAGATGGTTTCTGCAAAGTGTCCTACCAAAACTTTAATCTAAGGGCAGCAGATCCAAGCCTGCTGCTGACCAATCAGATGACATCAATGAGCAATTACTCGGACAGGATCCCAAGAAGGACAAAAAAGTGACACGAAGGATAAATATTTTTTTAAGATAGTAGAATGTAGAATGGCTTTGTTTCTCCAGGCTTGAAACTCTCCACATCCGTTTATTCAAAACAGAACTTCTTATGAATAATAATATGGTTTACCTCCACATTTATATTTAATGACAAATAAAGCTGCTTTTTAAATTTAATCTACACTCACCCTTGTATTCCCTCAGGATGTCAGCCTATCGGGAGGGTGTTGATCTTCTTCCTTTTTTTTACCAAGCAGCTCAGAGTAACATCAGGAAAGATGGTGAAATCTAAATAAAATAAAGAAAAAAGAATTCAAACAGTCTTTGTAGGCGTGCATGATTTTTGATTCAACACGTCTGTCAGGTCGAATTTAGGATGTTTTTCTAATCTTCTAAAAAAAAAAATATATATGACATATACAATAATTCACATCTTAATCACAGCCAACGCATCGCCCTGTTTTTATAGCTTTAATGGTATTCTATTTGTAGGTAAGGCCAGTTTATTTATACAGCTCATCTCTGCAGAACAGCAATTCAAAGTGCTTCACACAAAACAGCAAAAACATCACGACAAAGGGAAAAAGAAACATTTAAAAAAATCATTAAAACCATTAAAAATCAAAGAGAAGATCAAATAAAAACGGCAAAAATCAGACCTGAGCCGTCTGGATGGTTCAAAACAAGGAAGGTCACTTAATGTTTCGACCTTGATGTTTACAAATCAGTTTGTTAGAAATGTTTTAATCCAAATACTCCTGCAGGTTTGTTAGCTTTTCTGCAGCTGATTAGTCTGAGTTCAGTGTGTTCTGTCTGGGTCTCTCTCAGGTACGTTGCAATGAGCCACCCGGTGTCGGTCCACCTCTACTTCCTGTCAGACCAGTTCCAGGGCTACCTGGTGCGTCATGTGGCCACTAACCGAGCCTCCACCCAGCTGGAGACCCTGGAGACCTGGGTGACACCCAGAGACCACTTCGCCCCGGCTAGCCCCGTCGTCGCCAACAACAGGCTGCAGCACGTCCAGGTCACACACACACACACACACACACACACACACACACACACACACACACATATATTTATAAAACCTCCCCAACACAGACCTCTGACATTTTCTTATATGAAGAAAAATCGAAAAATATTTTTCAATCAAATGTTTAATCATGTTACTAAATAGTTAGCAGGTGATCCTGACCCTCTTCTCTCCTTCAGGTCGGGACGGACTGGGATCCTAAGGAGCGCCTCTTCAGGAACTGGGGGTGTCTCGTGGGGCCCGAGGACGAGCCGGTGGCCGTGCAGCGCTGGAGCCGCAGTCAGACCAACCTGACGGCGACCGTGGTGTGGATAGACCCCACCAACGTCATCGCCGCCACCTACGACATCCTGGTGGACGCCTCCGCCGAGGTCACCCACTACCGGCCGCCGCTCACCCTCCCGCTGAGGCCCGGCGTGTGGACGCTGAGGGTGCTGCACCACTGGAACCCGCTCGGCCAGACCAGCTTCATCGTGACGCCGCTGGAGTTCCGCCGACAGCAGCCGATACTGCAAGGTGAGCGATCCAAAGATAAAACGCTTTTCTTAGTCTTCTGACAACTCAGAGCGCTTTTACAACACCACCAATTCACACACGTTCATACGCTGCCACAGAGCAAATTGGGGTGAAGTGTCCAAGGAGACATCAGACAGGAGCTGGAGATCGAACCCCCGACCCTCTGGTTAGGCGACTTGTGTAAATCAGTGTACTTCTTGTGATGAAAGATATCAGGGACAAAAAATGACTAAAGTATAAATAAATAAATGTTGGGAGAAATGCATACAATAATGTATAAATAATTGAATAATTAAATAAATGCATCAATAAATATATATATATATATATATATATATATATATATATATATATATATAAATAAATGCATCAATTCATATAAAAAATTTATATATAAATAAATATATTCATATATTTATTTATGTATTTCTGTGCCCATGTTGTACAAGGAAAAGTAAATATGTAAATTAAGTGGCCGTCCTAACATTACTGAAGTAGGATTGGTCCATTTTGAAAAACAGACAGAAGCAAATTTACATATATACTTTTCCTCTTACAACCTGGACACAGAAATAAATAGATGTATAAATGTAAAAATACGGAAATAAATTAATAACTCAATTAATGTGGAAATGTATGCATTGATACATATATAACAGAAATATGCTAATAAATGAATAAATACATGTAAAAATATATAAATAGCCTTTTTCATTAACAAAGTGTATTTATTATTTATTCATTGATGTATTGTTTTCAGCATTTATTTATTTATTTATACTTTAGTCATTTTTTGTCCCTCATAGAAAGATACAACAGAAAACTCAAAGTGCTTGGTCTTTTTCGATTCTCTGATTTTTGGAAATGTTCAAAATCCAAAACAAAAAACGCCAACCAGAATTTACATATTTAGACACTTCAAATCCATTATTACCTCTTTACCTCTTCTGAAGATTATTTCCTTTTTAATATAGATGGAAATAACAGGAGCAAAATGTACTGTTTCATACTGAAACATTTAGAAGTGACACAAAATACAGCAACCGGTATTCCCAGGATAAAGTGACCGACTCTTCCACTGAGCCACAGCCGCCCCAGCAGATTTGTTGTGAATGGCAATATGTTCTATGAGAAAATATGCTGACATCGCTTGGTTTATTACCTCAGTATACGTTTAGGATAAATGATATTGTTGCTGTGCTGACAATAAATGTGTGTATCTGTATGACTCATTTCATCAGATGTAGGTAATGTGAGTAATTTGGCAGAATTAACCTTGAGAAAGTCTTGTGGAAACACCTGTTGAATTCAAATGTAGGAGCTTTAGAGGGGTCCCTGTGGTTCTCCTGTCAATCATAGATCTTAAATAACACACACACACACACACACACACACACACACACACACACACACACACACACACACACACACACACACACACACACACACACACACACACACACACACACACACACACACACACACACAGGCCGTCCTGTCTCAGCTGTCAGCACCGTGCACACATGTATTTATAGTGTCAGTATCCAGTCACTCGCTCACACAGTCTCGGGGTCACCCCTATCCAAATTATCCTCCCCTCCCCTGGATTACAGTTTGGTTAGTTTGACCTCTGCAGAACTCAGCGTGTGTGTGTGTGTGTGTGTGTGTGTGTGTGTGTGTGTGTGTGTGTGTGTGTGTGTGTGTGTGTGTGTGTGTGTGTGTGTGTGTGTGTGTGTGTGTGTGTGTGTGTGTGTGTGTGTGTGTGTGTGTGTGTGTGTGTGTGTGTGTGTGTGTGTGTGTGTGTGTGTGTGTGTGTGTGTGTGTGTGTGTGTGTGTGTGTGTGTGTGTGTGTGTGTGTGTGTGTGTGTGTGTGTGTGTGCGTTTGAGATGGAGAGAACGCTAAGTTAAGCCTGATACACGAATAGACTGTGAGGTTTATTGACTGGTGTCATAAAGTGAAGTTGACATGTGATGTAATGTGATCACAGTGTGTGTGTGTGTGTGTGTGTGTGTATTTGCGTCATTGTGTTTTAGCAGACACTGCTGGTATCCTCTCTCTCTCCTCTTCATCTGACGCACAGCTTTTTGAAACTCATCATGTTCTTTATATCACCCAAATTGGATGGGTTAGAAAAATAACTTTAATAAAAGTTACTTTAATTTAAAACAATATTTATTTAAACAAAGTTTTGAGACTGAATTTAGGTCTGGAAAATGAGAAGTGTTACATGAAACAGGATTTCTTTTAAACGCCTGTCAGAGTCATTCAAAGCCTGCAGATTTGTTATGAAAGGTAAAATGTTTTATCTTGTCTAAATTCTCCTCTCCGTCTCCCCTCCCCTCCCCCTCCCTCCCCCTCCCCCTCCCCCTCCCCCTCCCTCCCTCACCTCTTGTTTTGGGATGCAGAGGACGCTCTGCGGTTGCACGGCGGCCCCGCCAGAAACTCCTACATGGAGCAGAGTTTCCACGGCCTGAACCCGGTGCTGCGGCTGCCGGTGAGCCTGGGCGCCGTGGAGGAGGCCGAGGCCAACGCCGGCCTCACGGGGGCGCCGCTGCGTCGCTGGCTGGATCGGCTGCTCGAGGGCCACTGGTCGGCCTCGGATGTCTGCTCGACGGGACCCAGCGCCTGTCCCGTCATGCAGCGCTGCCCTCAAACCGTCTGGAGCTCGGCCAGCCCCGACCCCAAGTCTGAACTGAGCACACCCAGAGAGGACGGGCGGATCAGGTAGCAGACGGACGGACTGAGGGAGGGATAAATGAAGGAAAGGCACGGGGGGCCGATGTCCCGATTGTGTCTGATATTTATTTATTTAAAGTTTGTGCAGAGCGAGAGTGAGTGTGATGAGAAGAAGAGAAACAGACTCAAATACTGAGGACGGACTTCCTCCTTCAGTCCTCTCTCTGTGTGCTGCCCTGCTCTCACTGATGGGACTCCGAAGTGTGTGTGAGGTATGTGTGTGTGTGTGTGTGTGTGTGTGTGTGTGTGTGTGTGTTGAAGCAGTATGTGAGAAGAACTCTAAGGTATGAAAACATGTTTGACGTCCGTTGCTGAAAAGGACACGGTTGCTCATCGTTAGGCCCATTATTGGAAAGATGTTTGTATTAGAGACCTTTTTGTTTTTATTTAAATTGTTTTTATATTGACTTTATTTATTTCATTCCAGCCCGTTATCCCTCATATCTCCAAATAAATTCAAACCTCCTGGTGTATCAGAAAAACTTAAATCTCAGTCCCATCAGAGAAAATTGACAGCAGATGAAACTTTTCAGTTCCAACAACTGAAGTCCAAAATTTTTGTTTCCAGATAACGGCAAACATGGGAAGTTTTTAATCTATTTTTAAAACTCGTCAAGTAATACTCTGGCTTATTTTCAACCCGTCTTCTAAACCATGAAGGATTTCATTGAAATAAGTCCTCAAAGGTCAAAGGTTAAATGCATCTTTATCGTCCAAAGAGAAGAAACTCTTTAAGTTTCTGGTTCCCATGAGATATCAAATCATTCCCCTTTTATTTGAAGATGATAAATTAGATAATTGAAGTCCTCCCCCACCACACAGTGCAATGTTTTGATTGTCTAATTTTTCAGATGAGATATGAAGATGATGAGCCTTAAAAAAAAAGTTAGGAGCAAACACGACTGAGAGATATCAAATATTTGTCTTTGAGGTTTGAAGTAGAACTTTCTAGTATTACTTTGCTAAAGGTACTCGGTTACTTTCCACCACTCACAAACTACCTGCAATTTTAAGAACCTGTTGCAGAAGCTGACTGACTTTCATTGACTGTATATAAAGATGGATGACGCATCTTCATGCCTCCTGTTGTACAAAAGTGAAGCCAAAATACTGGCGCTGACATATTGGGCTGGTTGCCTCATTGTTCTGTAGATTATTCCTTTTCAAAGCATGAAATAACTAATTTAAACTAAAGACAGGAACCATGTTTGTCCCATCTGTTTACATGAAGGAGGCGGAGCTTGTGACCTATTCTGCAGCCTGTCAGCAGGGAGCACTCCGAATGTTTAGGCTTCACTTTCTTTCTGGGAACTGCCATGACGTCCATCTTTTTATACACAGTTGAAGCTCTGTACATGAATCTGTGTGTGAGTGTGTGTGTCAGTATTTTCTTCCTGTGCCATGTCTGAAGCCTTCAGAGCGTCTGAGACGTCCGCTATCCTGGAGCCCAGAAGAGAATCCCTCCTCATCTCGTTTTTGTTTTTACTGTAACACACATTTAGTTTTCTCTCTGCTGTAAGACTGATGAGACTGTGTCGGAGCGTTTAACTGATGACTGAGTAATTTATTCAGAAGTTTATATAAAAACATTTCTTAGTCGTTGACCGATATTTGGTGTAGAGGAGGAGAGTTTGTTTCTGCCTTTGTTTCTAAAGTGATACACAAAATGTTTGTATTAGTCAGCTCCGGGTGAATCACCTTCAATTCTCTTTCATAAATTCTCTGAACTTTAAAGCTTATAATTAGAATTTAAACACAGCAAACATGAAGGTATTTAAAGTCAGTTTGCAGCCTCATTGAAGCTATAATACCCTGCAGCCTTTCTCTCGCTCTTCTGTCTCTCTCTGTCTCTCTCTCTCTCTCTCTCTCTCTCTCTCACTGTCTCTCTCTCTCTCTGGTAAATATCTAGCCTGGCTCTCTATAAAGACAACAAACAATCCTCAGTTATTCAAACATGACAGCTTCACTGCAGTAAGTCATTGCACCTGGATAAACAGAAACATCCTTGATAGTTAAATTAACCGTAACTTAGAAAGGCTGCACCCTGCAGAGATGTTACATATATTCACAAAAAATCAACACAGCATGATACGTAATCTGTAAATTTTAACTTATAATCAGAACGAGTGCAATGTCATCTCAGATTTAAAATCTATGTGGTGGAATCCATCTTTGATTTTCACTATAAATAATAATAATTTATCTCTTTTTGTTCGAGTGTGAAGCAGCTGTTTTTAAGCTTTATTGGGACCAAAACTGGAGACGAGCTGGTGGTTTGAAATCATGAGTGAAAATAGTAAATGGACTTGAGCTTGTAGAGCGCTTTCTCTAGTCTTCTGACCACTCAAAGTGCTTTAACACCGCAGGTCACGCCGACACGTTCACGCCGACACGTTCACACCCTGATGGTAGAGGCTGCTGTGGAAAGAGACCATGAGTAGTAATTTATCTCAATCATACACATTCACACACCGCTGATGTAGCAGCAGGATCAATTTGGGGTTAAGTGTCCTGTCCTTCCGGTTAAGAGACGACCGACTCTACCGCTGAGCCACAGCCGCCACAGAGGGTTGGTCAGGACTCTTTCTGCCTGACGCTGGTTTTAAAATGAAAATGAGCTTTTTTACAAGAGTTGATGTAAATCTGTGTTTTTGTAACAAAGTTGATGATGTGAAACAATCCTGTTTTTTAAGAGATGAGTGGCGTGTCCAGTCGTCTGATTTTGGAGGAAAGCCCAGCTGAGAGGTGCGTTTGTTTCATCTCCAACACCAAACTGTTTTTTTTTTGTTTCTCTCTCGCCATTGTTGTCTTGTCTTGATGTCTTTTATTTTTTTCTGAATCTCTTTCTGGGAGTTGTGCTGTGCCTTAGCTGTGCTCCTGTTTTTAGGAAAACCCCCTCTCTGAAAGCATCGTCTCAAACGCCCCAAAAACCAAAAGAAAGAATTGTTGTGAATGCCTTATCGATGACCATAGTGGTTTTGAAGTACATTTTTTGGAAAATAAAACAGAATCTCCCTTTAAGTTATGACTGTGCCGTTTTATTTTACTCTCATATTTTAACCAACAGGTGTTGAATGAGGAGGTGGAGCGACTAAAATGTAATTATTTAACACTTCCATCCTAACAAATAACTGTAAATCTCTTATTTCCCAATAATAGGCATCAGAATAGAGCAGAGGAAGAAACAGTCTGACACTGTAGCCTTCTTCACACTTGCACAAAACTCCAGAAAAAGTCCTGAAGTTTTTCGGGTTTAGCTGCATGTGTGAACACAAACACACACATTTCCTGACAGCCCTCCTGGTATTTTTCCGCAGAAAGTCAGAATGAGCTGATGTGACAACCCAGAATTCATCTGCCATCAAGTAAATTTTAAAGATTAAAGTCTTTGATGAAATAAAACAAAAAGCCTCTCACAGGAGACTTTTTTTAATTTTCATTAAATTGCTTAAAAAAGAAAAACAGCATCATCAGCTGATACACTTTTTTTTTTGTTCTCTGTATCTGGTCTGTCCCCCTCCCCCCCTTGTCAGACCCTGAAAGGATCTTAAATCAAACTTTGTTAATGAACTTTCACAAAGGCGTCAGGTTTGCAGTAACGAGCAGCCACAGCCAGCAGCGATGGAATCATCAATACATGAGATCGATGACGAGCAGCTGGAAGGACAGAGCTAATTATTATCTGCAGCCAGAGAACATGTGACTCTGAGCGTCACTTTAAACTCATCCAGGAGATCAGAGAGGACCTGGGGGGAGGGGGGGGATTCACTTTAGAGCAGTGGTGTCCAAACTTTTTTTCTTGCGGGCCAAAATTGTCGTGTTAGAATCGCTCACGGGCCACAGGTTTTGTTTTTTAAAATATAGTTGAAAAAATAGTAAGGCTTTGTAGATCAGAATCAAAAGGCTCACTAAAGAAACCCTTTAATAAAAGGAAATCAAATATTTTGATTTCTTCGTTCTACTTTATTTGTTTCTTTCTCAGAATCAATCCTGTAACGTGGTTCATGTTTTTGGAAAAGCTTTCTGCGTTTAGCTCAGGTCATTAAACGGTTAAACAACAGTCCGCTTGTTTGCAAAAACTTTACATAAGTTTTTTTTCATAGTTTACAAAAAAATGTGGAAAATACTAAAAGCTGTAGATTTAAAAAAAACAACAACATACATGTTACTGAACATTTTCTATTTTAGGAATATTGTTCAGCACTTATTAACATGAAAAAGAAAAATAAGATAATGTGCCAATCTTAATCGAGGCCTCGGGCCAAAATCTTCTGATTCTTCATTTGAAGTCACGGGCCACGGGACACAGGTTTTTATGAATGAAATGTATTCATGAGGGGAGGGGTCTCCAGAACTTACTCGAAAGCGGTACTATACTAAAATACTCGTTTGAGGTTTTTCACTACTTTTTATTTGATTACTTAATGACTCAATCAAGAAAGCTTTGGGAACTGAAATGATCTCCAGTTATAAATTCAACAAAATGCTAAATGTTTTTAAATGATTACCGTAAATATTTATAAAAATATCTTATGACTACAGTAGGATTGTTCTTTATGTCAATGCAGGCCATTCAAATTCAGAAAACGCGTATATAAAATAGATATTGGTATTTCTTTTAGGTTTAAATGATATAAAAACAGAAAACAGTTATACGATTAAGTAGTTTAAAAGTACATTTACTTCAGTTTCAATCTGCAGCTTAGTCAGCGCTCTGCTGCCCCCTTGTGTTTATTATCTTAGTTACATCAGACACCTAGGGACATATTACCTGGCAGTGATTTCTGTGTTTTTGCTAAATGGAAAATAGAACATCTAAACACATACATAGTAAGCAGTGTAAGTCATTATCCTCCTCACATTGTAAACGACGACAGAGAACGTCTTAAAGATCTGACTTTCTGGTGTATAACGCTGTGAATCATGTTTTACTTTGACCGTCAATTCCCGGCTTTAAGGTTGGAAACTCGCCTCATTCTGAACACCACTAAATCCCACTACATGCAGTATTAAAAATCCATCTTTTATTCTTCTATTTTAAGGAACAGGTTTTTAATTTGCAGTGTTTATCAACCTTCCTTAGAGACGGCCATTTCTGCTCGGCATTGCAAGAAAATGCAGAGGTGTAAGCAACAATGTAAATACAGTAAACTGGGAGAGAAAAGTCAAGTGTCTGCGCTGACACAGCTCTGCAGCTCAGACAGGATATGGATATTAAATGTTTAAGGGAGGAGCAGCTCAACAGTCTTATGTGTATCTGCTGTTGAGTTTTATGTATTTTAAAGGAACAGACATGCAAATTAGCTTAGGCTACAAATGCTGTAGTGTATGGCGACGGTTTTCTCGCTCCATACTTTTGAATAAACATGAAATAAATCAGGAGACATGTCTTGTGTTTTTTTTTTCATATATATTTAAGAAAATACTGACAGATGCTTCTAACAGCTATATACATAACGTGGTCATTACGGCAGGAGGTGTCCCGATGAGGAGGATGAGGACGATATAAAACAGGAGAGGCTCCTCTTCTCACTTCTTGGACAGCTTGACTTGTTTATTTTTCGGGGGCGCCCACTTCAAACACATTGTGTCCACTGTGAAGGAGACGAGATGAACCGTCAGTGCAGGAATACATCAAGGATTTCTGAGCAGGACTCCCACTGTGGTTTTAGTTCTGAGACAAGCTTTTTGACGTGCAACACCGAGGAAGAAATACAGACTCTGTGTTCGGCTCGGTTTACTCTAGATCAGCCTTTACCAAACTTAAAACTGCCGCGGCCCACTTTGATATACAAAATTACTCCGGGGCCCGTAATAAAATAAAAGTTTTGACTACAGCTATCACTTTCAGTAAGGGTAAATTATTGGACATGACAACATGATATAATGGCAAGATGGACACCAATGTTTACTGAACATTATGTCCTTGAATAGTCATGACACGCCTTACTAATCACTTAAAGGGTTGAGTCATGGTGAATCATCATTATTGTGATATTTCTTTTATTTTTATACTTGGTTGAGGGCTTTTTGCTGCCCACCTGCAGTACCCACACAGCCCACCAGGGGGCCCACACTTTGGGAAGCACTGCTCTAGACGATTGGAAACGTGGGCGACAGACATGAGGACAGTTTATAATCCTCCAAACGCACAAACTAGACCAGTGGTTCTCAACTGGTGGGTCAGGAAGCTGTACTCACTGGGTCTTGAATAAAAAACTTGTGTCTAATAGTCTGTGAAGCACTTTTTATCATGTTGGTTTTGTTCCTTTTCTTGCTAAAGACACAGATTTTGTACCGTCTGAGGTCCAAACTGGCACCATTTTTTATTAAATAAATCTGATTGGCTGAAAATAACCAGAAATTTGGGTCCTGATTTCTCCTTAGGGAGTTGGTGGCGGGTCCTGAGACCACTTGAGAACCGCTGAACTAGACGATTCAGCCAGACCTGCGAGACCACACCACCTCCCGTTTGTCGTGATGATTTCACAGACACGAGGTCTCACAGAAACTTGTGTGGTTAAACGCTCTATTGCGGTATGGAGGTGTTAACTATAAATATTTTACATTGTCAAATAAAAAGAAAATACTCAGTCAGTTTTAGTGTACAATAAAATATTACCAACGATATGAGATATGACAGCTCACCTGTTATCGGGGGTTTCTTGTACTGGGCGCTCTTTAGATGCTCCTCCACCAGTTTGGGAGTGACACAGATAACGTGCTGACCTTTCCAGTACTTCACCATGTTGAGCGACTGCAGCGTGCTGATGATGTCACTCTGTGTAATGCTGGTCATCTGGCTGGAAGGAGACAAGAGGGAAGAGGGGACGATCAACATCACCGCGCTGAGTGACAACAACACTTACTGAATAATATGGCAGCCTGTCCGTCTGATTGGACTGTAAGTTAGAACGCTATCCGGGTGCCTACCTGAGGTCTTTGATAGACAGCGTTCCTCTGAAGTCCCTCAAGATCTCCAGCAGGACCCAGGACCAGTAACTTCTGTAGCTCAGCTTCCCCAGATCTGACAGAGGCTTCTCCGGAGAGCCGACCGCACTCTCCAACTTGGAGAGCTCATAACCTGCACACAAACAGCAACAACAGAAACATCACCTCTTAAATCACAGGTTTTTAAATGTGTGGACACATTCACTAATAAGAACAGAGTAGTCATTAGCACTAAGACGGCCTCTCACTTACTGAAAGCTATGAGGAACTTTCCGTATCCTCTGCGTTGGTAAGGCGGCAGTGTGAGAATACATGCCACGTTATTCCCATCTGGAGACTCCTTTTCCTGAAAACAAAAAAGACAAACCGTTCTTGTTGATTCCATGTTTAAAATGTTCAGACGGTTGGTTCCTCCCCTTGTGCACAAAGCTGAAGTTCGTTTTGGTTTCGTGCTGGTGCTCAAGGGCGACATCTACTGGATCAAAAAGTAACTCATGCTTCCTTTAACATGTTCCTCAGGTCTGAAGGATGCAGCGTTTTGTTCAGAAACACTAAATCAAGTCCCAGCTCTTTATAAGAGAGCTAACAGCAGTGAGTCAAAGCGTGATTGAAGGTAAACACTTCTTGAAAAGACATGATTCAAGAATCTGAAACCAGCCTTACTTTGGAGAAGTAGCCGACGATGTGAGCTCCCTGTTTGTTGACTTCGGTGAGGATATAGAAGATGAAGGGCTCCACGTCAAAATAAAGCGTCTTGTGGTCCAGAAATAGTTTTGCGAGTAGACAAAGGTTCTGACAGTAGATCTGCAAACAAAGAGTCAGAAACATGTCGATTATTGTCAGAAAAAAAGCTTTTTTCTATTCTTGCTTTTTTTTTTTTTATTACTCAGATTGACGTCTAGTTTTCTTTCCAGCAGATTTCCAGAGAAACATTCTTCATCTTCTACGTGATCTCACCTTGTGGTCCCGCCCGTCTACTTCATACACCGATATGTTACTTCTTCTGTAGATTTCTTTCCCTGGAGGCTGCTTCCACTGACAGTGAGACTGCGGAGACAAAAGGGAAAAAAGGTCAAACTACTGCGTGCATTTAAGACTACAAGGATGCACTCACTCATGGAAAGACTTCTGCAGGTAGTTCAACAATGAATAAAAAAGGAACAAATAGTCAAATGCATTTGAGTCATAAGAGGAAAAAATAAAATGTAAGTATGTCTGCGAGTTTTATATAATGTCTCCATTCTTAGACTCGAACAATGGCAAGATCCTTGATAAGCAGCTTGATATTTTTATGCAAAAAGCACAGACTTTTCCAACGAACAACAATCGTGTGAGTTACGACTTCCAGGCATTAACACAATAGGCCAGACGTGTTTAAAAAGTGAAAGAGTGAAAAAAAGTCCTCTGAAAAGGAAGGCAGGCAAACACAAAAGGCCCTCTGATCCGTTACAAACATTAAAAGTTATTAATTAATGGCTTTAGGTAAAGTTAAAAATGTGCGGCAGACCGTCTTGTTTCAGCTCATCAGCGCCTCCATCAGGGTCTTGATTGAGGACCAACGCAGCGCTCCTAATTATTGATTTTTCCCAACATTCAAGACTTAATTGAAAGCTATACATACCAGATGATGTCTAAAGGTCTTCTCATACTTCATGTATTTAAGGCAGTACTCGCAGATCCACAGCTTGGGCTGCTTCCCATAGTCCTCTGGAAACGGCGAGAAGTACCAGGCATCGATCTCAAAGTTTCCTATCTGGATCTTATCCACATATTTCACTTTAGTAATCTGAGTGAGAGAGAGAGAGAGAGAGAGAGAGAGAGAGAGAGATGAGCAGGAGAATAAAACAAGATACATAAACCTGCTTAATGTCGGCGTGAAATGATCACATCAAAAAGAAACTAATGGGCACACAGAGACAACCTTACCGCTTCATGCTCCTTTTCTAGTGCAGCTGTTGTTGGGTCCATCTCTGCATACGTCTGTAAATGAAAACGGTATCAGATAAATATTGAGTACTTGGTTAAATAAAAAAATCAAGATTTAACTGTATAGTAAAAAATGTGTCCCACCTTCTGCACATGGTTGATCTCATCATGCTTGCGCTTCTGGTTGCGAGTGATCTTCCTCTCAGGCTGCTCCCCCAGATCCCCCACACTTCCGATCTCTGTGCTCTTCCTCACTGCATCCTTCACCGTCTTGGTAAGAGCCAGACGGGCTTTACCCACCCACTCATCGAGGCGCCTGTTGACTGCACGCCAAAGAAAGCGAGATGAAGATCATACAGTAGAGCAGTAGGTACAAAGTTATGACAGGTACAAAGGAAAACAGGCAAACTAGTGATGTACTCACATCCTACATAGTGAACATAAAACTCCTCTCTCCCCTCCTGTTCATTCAGTCGAGACTGAATAACCTCTGCTGTATCTGAAAAGAGAGAAAAATACAAGTTATTGACATCTTTGCATGCGAGTCTGACCTCACTGCTTTAAACACCCCCCTTCATTAGTTATTATTTTACTTCAACTTATTTCACTGCTGTATATACATACACCATTGTTATTTATTATTTAATTAGATAGATAGATAGATGGAGAGATACTTTATTGATCCAGAGGGAAATTCAAAGCATCCAGTAGCAGGTTACAAAGACATGACATGAAACATTTGTATTAACCTGAAAAAAAGATTTAAAGAATACCTCTAGATGAATCAAACTTAAACTGTGTAATTAAAAATAGATTTATACAAGAAATGTACATAACCCGTGCAGGGATAAAAATATATGTGAGATTTAAACAAGAAGCTAAAAACAGTTGAAGAAAAAAATCTGTAATTAGACCTGAATATAAAAAAAAAAAAAAAAGTGTAGACCTTCTTAAGTTGTGTTGTTTATATATGTACAGCAATGTTTAAAAAAAAGCAGATAGTGCAGAGTTATCAAAAACAGACATTAAATAACAGGCAGATGCACATATATAAATATATATACATATATATATATATATATATATATATAGATAGATAGATACACATTTTTGATAATGCATCTGTACAGGCTGCACGGTGGTGCAATGGTTAGGTGGGGAGGTTCCTGTTCTGACAGGATGCGTGTGCATGCTCTGCATCTTCCCGATGGGATGTCTCACCAAACCCCGGTCACATTTTTAACAATTTAACCAACTCCGACATTATCAGCTTAAATACTTACTCTTATTTTGTCTTAGTGATAAAGGTTTGATTTATCATGAGTCATGTTGTAATGCGGCAATCATTAAGTCCACTCAAATTCAACATTTACTTATTTACAACGATTAAATATCAACTTTCAGATATGGCTTAGCTGATGTTTGGACTGTTAGTGTTTTTATCATTACGCTATTTTGACAAATATGAGTAATAATAATAGAGTTTGGTCTGTTATTTCCTTCTCTTGGCAGCTAATTTAACTGTAATAATACTGAGTGACCACTTACGCCATGTCTTATCGGCTCGTTGACATAAATACGTCTCTCCGATTTCGACCGACACCTCTTGCTCCCTGCCGCCGCAGAACACCCCTACATCCGGGATGTGCTGACTACTCGAGCCCCCGGCTTCTCTCGCACGGCCGAGGGCCTCCGCCTCGTCCTCTTCCGCGCCGCTGCCGTTAGAAGAACACGCAGCCGGGATACTGCTGTCCAGCTCTCCCCGCTCACTTTCCAGATGACTAGAATCCACGTCTACGTCCATCCTGTGCTCGGAATCCTCGTTATTGTTGTAGGATTTGTGAAACTCGGTCCCGCCAGTCATAACCCCGGCCGTTTGAAAACAACAACACGCCTCTGCGACCCTGCGCAGAATTATCGAAGGGGCTGGTCTACGAAACAAAAAAACAAAAAACTGCAAAGATGGCGTCGACGGGTTGCATTCATGCGATGTTGGAATAATCGGATAAAATAGTTTCCCACTGGGGATTTACCATTCCATTAAGTAGAAACAACCGTGTCAGATAAAGAAAAGGTTTACCCCTGACCAGCAGATTGACGTAATATTACCAATGATTTTGGAGACGCAAAAAACACGATCTTGATGATAAATTAACGTTTTTCCACAATTTATTTTTGGATTATTTGCAATTTGTAAATGTTTTAACTGTTACTTTCCGCTTACGTAATGCAGTGTCGCTTAAATATGTTAAAGATTCTAACAAATATTTGAGGTGTTGACTATGACGACTTTAAAGTTCGCTGAGACACCGAAGCCGGAACAACGAGTTTCAATTAAGGGAGCTCCGAGCATCCGAAGAGTACCTGAATGCAGCAGAGGTTCGCATTTCTTCTTCCCAGGATTCGCGCACCTTAGTGTTAAACTACAACTCCCAGAGGTTTAACAACCAAAGAAGAGTCATTGGCTTTACCCACTTTCTGTGCATTAGTTGTTTATAAATGTACTTTCAGTCTGAAGGTACTTAAAACAAACAATGAGGTTTGAGACTCTGCAATACTAAGATTAATACTGAGGAGGGTAAATAATGAAACTATCTGATTTTATTCAATAGCAGCAACAAATACAGGATTTTGAATGTGCAGGCTCCAAGTCTCAAATTTTATAAATTAAATCTCACAATTAACTAGAAACTTTTGCTGTCTGATAAATAGCAAAAAAAAAGTACAACATGTTTCTGTCGGTTGTGGTGTCACAGAGGTATAACTGCCCCCCCCCCCCCCGACCCTTCAGTAAATACAAACACACTTACGACCAGGTAAGATTTAATTTGCAGTTCTTTCAAGTCATATTTCCCCACAACTATAAGCAACATCCATCTGTATTTGAAATGTGTGTGCATGAGAATGCATATCAGAGACCAAGATAACAATGATGCACAGGAGGTGAGGACACTACACTGCTCGTCATTTCTGCTGCAGGGCTTTAATCTATGCAAACTGATGATGGAGGCACGCATACACTTGTTCTTTGGCCCTCCTGTTGCCCTTTGTCATAGCACCTCTTCTCTGCCTCTGTCTCTTTCTCTTTCTACCACCTTGTGATGGAGGCCCCTGCCATAACCCTGACGGGGCCCCCCTCCACCTCCTCTGTACTGATTATTGGCTCCTCCCCTGCTTCTTGAAGGTCGTCCTTCCCAGTGGTAGTGAGAAGCCCCCGGGGCTCCGGTGTGTGGAGCAGGTCGGTAAGGACCCCTTCTTCTTCCAGGATGACCATGACTACCTCCCGAGTCTGCCGCATCTTTTAGGCATTCAGTTTCCAAGGCTGGCTGATCACCTGGAGACACAAGGGTCTCTTTTGGCTCGTAGACCTCCCTGCCAGTCTCAGACTGACAGAACTCTTTCATCTGCTGGCCATTATTTCCCTGAGGTCTGGCTTTGTTTGGTCCTTCAGTGCCGTCTGAGGAGAGAGAGAGTTTGTCCAGGTGTTCTGTGACAGGGGCAGCTCGCCCGTGTTGTCCTCTGGACCGGCCTCCCCTCCTCTGCCCCCTCAGGTGGTTCGGACGCCTCTGTCCTTGCC
This sequence comes from Labrus bergylta, assembly GCF_963930695.1. Lineage (NCBI taxonomy): Eukaryota > Metazoa > Chordata > Actinopteri > Labriformes > Labridae > Labrus > Labrus bergylta. The sequence continues at coordinate 2,737,300 of NC_089210.1, read as the reverse complement.
CCCATCTGCCGCGCGACAGTCCGGGAGGAAACCTGTCCGCTCTGGCACCAGATTCATTCAGGGGAACATTAGAAGCAGAGGGCAAAGGGGCGCCGGGAGAACCGTCTTCATCCAGGTTTCCATTTTCAGCAGCAGATGGAGCCTGTGGGAGTAACAGTCATCACTGGAAATGTTTTCCCTACAAGGTTTTTTTTCATTTTGCTGATTTGACAAGTCTAAGAAAAGCTGATTTCCCCTGAGTCATTCTAAACTTGGATTTTCTGGAAAGATATAGTTTAAAGACTGAGGAAATTTCTGTATTTGAAAACTAACAATAACAGGCAGGCTGAAATGTAGCTATAGGACTTCTGATTCATTCTTACCTCATTGATGTGGATGAGGAAACGATTGGACTCCACCTCGGGGTCGATGATCCCTCCCTTAGATCTCTGCCTTTCCAGAATCTTCTGGAGCTCACACCACTTCTGTTGAAAACTTGAACCAATCGTTGCTTCGTCCAGCTGAATGAAAAACACACACAGAGCCAATCAACGTTCTGACTTTTCAAAAATCATATAAACGGAGGGGATTGTTCCAACAGCTAAAACCATTTCACCAGATTCTAATGAAAGTGCCTCATGAAGTCAAAGTGTGCGTCTGACGCTGGGTTTTTACCTCTGGCAGCTGAGGTGCAGGAGAGGCCAGAAGCTGATCCACATCGTACGACAGAGGCTCTCTGCACACGGGACACACCACGGTCAGCTCCTGTGAGAAGAGTCAGGGATTAGAGAGCTCTTAAAGAAACATTTCCCACGAGCAGAAGCGTGAGGCTGATCTCTCACCTGACAGTCTGATCTGTCTCTGGTCTTGTCCTCCTCCAGCTCCTTCTCCCTCTGCTGGAGCTCGCTCTCCGAGTGGCAGACGTAGCGGCCGAGGCAGTGGCAGTGGAAGTAGTGATAGCAGCTCGTCTTAGTGAATGTTTCTCCCTCCTTAGAAATCATACAATCAGAACAGCTATGATGCCGAGTCTTTCAGGTGTTCAGATACATGTACATATTGGGACGAACTAAAAAGCAACGTACCTTAAAGTCATAAAGACAGATGACACAGTTCCCATAAGGAATATTGCTCTCAGTCAGGATTTCTTTTGCTTTCTGAAGACAAACCAGAGGAACAGTTATCAGTGTGACTGCTGAGCATACATTCAGTCATCAGATAGTCGTCCTCTCTCTTCATAAATGATTCTACATTTTGTACATGAATCAAAAGAAAAAACATATAGTGACCTCAATGAGCTGATACAACACTGGAGAACCCAGACAGGACTGAGCCTCCAGCTGAAGACACTTCTGGACACTAAGAGAAAACAGTACCACATGATTACAGGAGTTTAAAGTCAATGATAAAAAAGAAGTTAGTGAGTGTATTCAGCTCCAAATGTTACCTGCTGAGTTTGTCATCAGAGAGCCCGCGGGGGTTATGAATGGAGATGGCTGGAGAGGAGGAGGGATACTGGACACACAGAACGGGGAAGAGGAGGTCAAACATCACTGCTGTTCATTGGTTTTTCTAATCTAAGGAGGTTGGAGATGAGTTCAAGTAAAATCCAACGATGCATAGATCCTATAGTGAAGTGTTGCATGTGTCTGAAACTACACTGAGCAGCTGTGAAAGGAGAAAACTTAAAAGTAGGATCGGATTAGTTTTGAGCATAAAAATACAGATAATTAGGGTAACTCTCCTCCTCCTCTCCTCTCCTCTCCTCTCCTCTTCTCTCCTCTTCTCTTCTCCCCCCTCTCCTCTCCTCTCCTCTTCTCTTCTCTTCTCCCCCCTCTCCTCTCCTCTCCTCTCCTCTCCTCTCTTCTCCCCTCTTCTCTCCTCTCCTCTTCTCCCCCCTCTCCTCTCCTCTCCTCTTCTCTTCTCTTCTCCCCCCTCTCCTCTCCTCTCCTCTCCTCTCCTCTCTTCTCCCCTCTTCTCTTCTCCCCCCTCTCCTCTCCTCTCCTCTCCTCTCCCCTCTTCTCCCCCCTCTCCTCTCCTCTCCTCTCTCCTCCCCTCCTCTCCTCTCCTCTCCCGTCTCCTCTCCTCTCCTCTCTCCTCCCCCCTCTCCTCCTCTCTCCCCCTCTCCTCCCCCCTCCTCTCCTCTCCTCTCTCCTCCTCTCCCCTCCTCTCCTCTCTCCTCTTCTCCTCTCTGTAACTGTGGTTTCTTTGTTGACATTAGAACGTCTTATTGAACGAACTTATTGAAGTGTCTGCCTGTACTTCTGTCCTCATCTCCTCTCCTGTCCTCTCCTCTGTCCTCTCCTCTGTCCTCTCCTCTGTCCTCTCCTCCTCTCTTTGCACAGATTATGATGAAGGAGTGGCCTACCTGCTGATCGAGGGTCAAAGTCAGCGTGAGGCGGACAAACTGGGAGACAGAGTCTTGAGCTGTGGAGGGGTACAGGACGAGGCTCACCTCCCAGCTCCTGCAGGGAAACAAAACACCAGCAGCTGTCATCAGATAATCAACATGGCTGAGTCAACACAAACAACAACAGGGTGCACAAAACGTGTAAACAGAGCTTTATGACACACACACACACACACACACACATGTCTTTACACAGTTTAAACATTAACACAGTTAAAGGTTTCTTAAAGGCTGAGTGTGGAGGTTTTTTAAAAATGTTTGGGTTGATGTAATACTTCAGAAACAGAAACTCTACACCACTTTTTAAAAACACACATTTCTCCCCCTCACATCTGTTAAAACCTGCCAAGAGTTTTATAAACAAAGCTGGTTTATAAAAGTGATAAATGTGATTATAACTCACCCGTCCTCTCTCCTGTCGACCACCAGCTCATCCAGGTAGATGGACTGCAGCACCTCGATTTCAGACAGCACACTGCGGGACAAAACAAACACGACAGATGAGTTCAAACAAAACAAAATATGTTTTTTATTTCACCAACACAAGTTAAGCTAACGTTAGCATGCTAGCTCACAGTCAAACACAACAGTGTCGCCAAACAGCGTTAGTTAACTCTGTCACACCTGCTGCGTTACATTTTACTCAAAGTAAGGTGTCTTTAAGAGCCCGTACACCTGACACACTGAGTGTCATGTCACATTTCTGAGACTATCTGTCAGTAAACTCACTCTGACTCCGCTGCCATGATGATGTTTCTGTGAGCAGCTAGCAGCTACCATATAACCAGGAACCTTTCAAAACAAGAGAGCCGCGGTACGACTTTTCGTTCGTTCAATTCAACTAGCTGATAAAAGCACACCGTATGCTTATCTGTAGTTCTTCTTCTGTCAAATCACGATGTTATATGTGTGCTAAAACGCACAGCTACTCTTCTACCCGGTGTGGAGATTTTTATTTTGAAAAGACCACACCGGAAGTGTCAGGACGCTTTGACGGTTCTGGGATGCCCTCCAGTGGCCGCGATGTGTAACTGCACCCCTGTTCTGTATAATATACAATAGAATAGAATAGAATTACTTTATTGATCCCAAACTTGGAAATTGCAGCAGCAGGTTATCAAACACACAATATTAACAAATCTAAACACAATATAATATTAAATACAAAGTAAATAAGCACAAAAAACATCAAAACTAAGAACGTGAATATATACAACCAGGATTTAACTAAACATTACTAGTCTTAAATAGGAAGATTAAATGTAAATGTGCAAAAACAGAGTTGTAAATGGACAGTATTGACATAAGTTAAAGTGCATGAGTGAAGACATATTATAAGCAGAAACTATTCAATATAACAAATGAAATCAATGTTAATACGAATACTATTACTACTAATAATAATAATCACAATGCAATTATTATTATTATTATTATTATTATTATTATTATTATTGAACAACGAGAGGACAAGTGTATCTGTGTAGTATAATCTGTGGCTACTTCCCTGTGTTCATAAAAAAACGTTTGAAATATATTCTGATCCCAAAAACATTATAACTACATATAGCACAAGCGGGTTTTATTTTGTAAGTGTTAACCGGAAATGTTCTTTGCGAAATGTGTCTAACTTGATGCTAGCATGATCGTAGTTCCCCACTGTGGCCACAAGAGGGCGTTTTAATGATAATTACGGATACAGTATAAAAATAAAACGACTGTGTATGCTAACAGCGGTGGTTAGAATAAAGGCCTCGCTATTTAAATTATTATAAGAATGTTTTGACACTAATACTGTTATAGACTAATTATGTTTAGTGCTAAGTTACTGATATCAATAAATGTTATTTTGATTATTAACACGGTTCACAGGTACAAATTTAAAATGTTGCAATCTCTACTGTGACCGCAGGAGGGCGCCAAAGACTCTCGATTTCATCAAAGTTACACTAAAGACCATAAACTGTAAATATTATTTATTAGACTTTCTTATTACTAAAGACTTTTAAGTAACGAATTTTAATTTTATATATATTAATATAAATTTTATATATATATTTAATTATATACTATATTAATTTTATTTTATTTTTTTATTTTTTTCAGTAAATGTTTTTTTTTTCTTAATCCATTGTTTCTTGCTTTTTTGTAGGAAGATTTTACATCCACAATTGCACATTTTTATGCACTTAAATTAAAGAAATTGAAATGTATTGCTAGCACTAACAGCAAAGCAATGAAATCTTATAATGCCTGTAAATTGTGTAATGTTTTAATTTAAATTATGTCTATAAAATGTTTAACATAATGCTTTGATTTGATGTGTCCCCTGGCATCTTACTATTATGTACTTTGTCCTCTACCCTTATTTCTATTATTACTGCTCATGCTCTGCTTTAGAAAAATATCCTGTATCAATAAAGTATCAAGAAATAAAATAAAAAGGAGCTGTAGTGAACGATACCCGATTTAACCAGCAGAGGGCAGTATTTTAAAAAGTGTGTGGCTGGAATCTCTGTGTAAGACGAAGAAGAAGAAGAAGGAAAAAGACAGCGAAGAAGAAGTAAACCCCGCGATACACACGCGAGGATAATGTAAAAATATTTAAAATTCATAATAGTTCTTCCACATGAAACGTGATGATATAATTCGTTTGATTTTCCTAGTTTATTTAAAAATATATCTTAAAACAATGCCTTCCCGGAAGTAGCCGTTCGCGTGATAATAAGTTGAAATGTTTGACTTAGTCGAAGCTAGTTTCCTTTGAGTTCAAAGAAAGTCCAAGAAAATCTAAAAATGGACGAAACAGCGATGGAATCAGAATCAGCCGAACTTTTAGGATCAGCTCCACAACACGGGATCTCTGCAGCGTGGGACACTGTCACGGCTGCTCTGGTAAGTTGCTTTTATTAGTGGAAAAACGTCCCCAAAGTGCCCCATGTGAAAGCAGGGACTTAGCCGATGGAACCGAATCCCATTCAAATATTTCATGATTTAGTGTTTTCTTCCATTTTGTTGTGGTTCACATCTA